>NC_041393.1:501844807-501871768 GCF_002162155.2 Triticum dicoccoides | reverse complement strand
CCTTGAGCTGAAAAGCGGGGTAGCGCTCGACGAAACTGTCAAGATCCTCCCATGTAGCTGATGATGCTGCTTCACCCTTCCAGTGGACGAGTAGCTGGCGAACGCCGCGTGCTAGGCGCGCACAAGTCACGCGCTCCGGTTCTGGAACAGCCGCCCCGTTGTGGATTGGAGGCAAACCCGGCGGTGCAGTTGGAGGCGTGCCGAAGAACTTCTTGAGGAGGCCCACGTGGAACACGTCATGGAGGCGCGAGCGTGCCGGAAGCTCAAGGCGGTAAGCCACGTCGTTGACGACCTCTGAAATGCGGTACGGCCCATAGAAGCGTGGCTTGAGCTTGCCCCTGGTTGGCAAGTTGAGAGAGGATGCGGCGCGCTGGCGAAGGCGAAGCCAGACCCAATTGCCCACGTCATGCCGAATGTCCCGATGGCGTCTGTCGTAGTAGGACTTGTAGACCGCTTGTGCCTGTTGTAGACGATAGCGGACATCCTCGAGAAGCTCGTCGCGCTCCGCCATCCTCCTGGCCACTGCGGCTACCCGCGTGTCGCCCGGCTCGTAAGAGCGAATAGTGGGAGGGTCATGGCCATACACAAGCTTGAACGGAGTTTCTTGGGTCGCTGTCTGGTAGGCGGTGTCGTAGATGTACTCGGCCCAGGGAAGCCACCGGAGCCACTGCCTGGGACGATCCCCGGTGAGACAACGTAGGTACATCACAATGATCTTGTTAGCAGCCTCTGTTTGGCCATCCGACTGTGGATGAAACGCTGACGTCATGTGCAGCTTTGTCCCGGTGAGGCGCATGAGCTCCCGCCAAAAAGCCGAGGTGAAGACGGGGTCGCGGTCAGAGACCATGGACTGCGGCACGCCATGGAGACGAACAATCTCAGCGAAGAACACCTGCGCCACTGATTCTGCCGTGTACGGGTGGGCCAGCGCCACAAAGTGGCAATACTTGCTGAAGCGATCCACCACGGTGAGGATGACAGACTTCCCGCCCACGCGAGGGAGCGCTTCCACGAAGTCGATGCCGACGTCAGTCCACACGCCCGTGGGCACCGGTAGCGGCAGCAGCAGCCCAGCGGGTGCAAGTGCTCGGACTTGTACCTCTGGCAAGTACTGCAAGTGCGGACGTACTCTTGCACCGTCTTGCGAAGGTTAGGCGCGTGGAAGTCGCGGCGGAGACGATGCAAGGTGCGCAGGACGCCTTCGTGCCCATCATCGTGCACGGCACTGAGAATCTCCTGGAGTAGCGGGGACGACGGCGGAATGTAGAGGCGGCCGTTGAAAGTGACGAGGCCGTCGGAGAGCGCCCATGGCTGCTGCCGCGTACCCGCCGTGATATCCTCACGCAGCGTGACAAGCGCCGGATCTGTGGACGTCGCTTGCCGGAGGCGATCGATGAAGTCGAAGCGAGGACCCGAGATCGCCATGATCGATGTCTCCTCCGTGTCGCGGCGGGAAAGGGCATCCGCCACCGTGTTTGTACTACCGGCCTTGTACTCCACGGTAAAGTCGAACCCCAGTAGTTTGCCGACCCAATGATGCTGCGGGATGGTTGCCAAACGCTGGTCAAGTAGAAATTTGAGACTGTAGTGATCCGTTTTTACCACAAATTGGCGCCCCCAGAGGTACGGTCTCCAGTGACGAATCGCGAGCACCAGGCCGATGAGTTCCCGTTCATATGCTGCCAGGGAACGGTGACGTGGCGCGGCTGGCCGACTAAAGAAAGCCACCGGGTGTTGGTCCTGAAGAAGGACGGCCCCGAAGCCGTATGTCGAGGCATCACACTCGACGATGAACGGCCGCGTGAAATCCGGTAGCGCGAGGATGGGAGTCGTGGTGACTGCCGTCTTGAGGGCGTTAAAAGCTGCTGCCGCCTCCGGCGACCAGGAGAAACCATCCTTGCGAAGGAGGGCCGTTAGTGGCGCGGCAACCACGCCAAACTCCTTGACAAACTTGCGGTAGTACCCCGCAAGGCCGAGAAACCCCCGAACCGCGCGCGCCGAGCGTGGTTGCGGCCATTCGGCCACTGCCTGCACCTTTTCCGGATCCATGGCCACTCCTGCAGCGGAGATGGTGTGACCCAGGTATGAGATCAACTCGACGGCGAATGCGCATTTGGATCGCTTGACGAAGAGCCGGTGCTGGTGCAGGACGGTGAAGACGGTGCGCACATGTCGGAGATGGTCAGCCCATGTCTCGCTGAAAATTAGGATGTCGTCAAAGAAGACGAGAACAAAACGGCGCAGGTACGGCCGCAGCAGATCGTTCATGAGGGCCTGGAACGTTGCCGGCGCGTTGCAGAGGCCGAACGGCATCACTAGGAACTCGTAGAGGCCGTCATGAGTACGGAAGGCGGTCTTCGGGATGTCCTCCGCACGCATCCGCACCTGGTGGTAGCCGGAGCGCAAGTCGAGCTTGGTGAAGAAGCGAGCGTGCCGGAGCTCGTCGAGGAGTTCGTCCACCACCGGGATCGGAAACGCATTCTTGACAGTAATGGCGTTCAGGGCGCGGTAGTCAATGCAGAAGCGCCAGGACCCGTCGGCCTTGCGGACCAGCAGTACCGGGGACGAGAATGCGGAACAACTCGCTCGGATGATGCCCTGGGCGAGCATGGCGGCGCACTGACGCTCCAGCTCGTCCTTGTGCGCGGCCGGGTAGCGATACAGACGGACGGCCACCGGGGCGGAACCGGGCAGCAGGGTGATGCCGTGGTCGCGGCTGCGGGGCGGTGGCACGCCGGAGAGTTCGGCGAAGATGCCGTCGAACTCGGTGATGATGGCATCGAGGAAGTCACGGCCGCTGCATGATTTCAGGGCTGGCCCGTCCGGTCCTGCAATGCCGCGCCAGCACACCCGATGGCC
The DNA here is from genome assembly GCF_002162155.2 of Triticum dicoccoides. Lineage (NCBI taxonomy): Eukaryota > Viridiplantae > Streptophyta > Magnoliopsida > Poales > Poaceae > Triticum > Triticum dicoccoides. The sequence goes on along the minus strand of NC_041393.1, from coordinate 501,868,909 downwards.
CCTCCGCCAAAATGTCATGGAGAGGGCGCGGAAATCCCACAGGATCGGTCCGAGCGTCGCCAGCCACTGCGTGCCCAGGACGATGTCGTAGCCCGTGAGCGGCAAGGCGAGGAAATCCTCCGAGAACTCCTCTTGGCCGATGCGGAAGGGCACGACGCGGTACGCGCCCTGGCACGGAACGCGCTCGCCGTTGGCCACCGTGACGCGCATCTTCTCGGTGGTGGGGGATGGCAGCGTAGCACGAGCGGCCGCCTCCTCGGCGATGAAGTTGTGGGTGGAGCCTGAGTCGATCAGGGCGAGGAGGGAGACACCCCCGAGAGTAATATGCATCTGCATGGTTTCGCTCATGCGCACGCCGGAGATTGCGTGGAGCGAGATCTGAGGGTCGGCCCGCGATGCATCATCAGTAGCGGAGGCCGTGTCGTCGTCGTCGTCGTCCGGCGCTAAGTCGAGGAGAAAGATGCGCTGGCGCACGCAGTTGTGGCCCCTGCCAAACTTCTCGTTACAGTTGAAGCATAGGCCCAGGCGACGGCATTCCTCCATCTCTGTCTGGAAGAGACGTTTGATTGGGCGCCCATCCGGCAGACTGTGGCCATGCTGGGGTGCGGCTGGTGGGGCCGGTGCGGGGGGTGCGAGGCGTGGTCCTGGCGTCGGCAGGATGCCCTTCTGCGGAAAACACACCGGTGGCGCGGCGGGAAGCGCGCACTGGTCGCGCAGCTCCAATTTGCGGGCGAGGCTCATGGCGACGGCGAGGGACTGCGGGTTATGGATTTCCACGTCGAGGCTGAGGGGTGGCTGGAGGCCTGCGGTGAAGATCTGAACTTTCTGTGTTTCCGACAAGGAGCCTGCCCGGGGAAGGAGCGCCTCAAACCGCTCCTGGAAGTCGACGACGGACGTCGTGCTCTTGCACGCCATTAGTTCGCCCAGCAGGTTCGCGCGCAGAGGAGGCCCGAAGCGGAGGTTGAGCAGCTCGGAGAAGCGGCGCCACGGCGGAGTGCCCTCGTCACGCTGGACCTGCATGTACCACAGCTGGGCAGAACCCTCGAGGTTGTATGACGCCATCCAGACTTTCTCCTCCTCGGCGATCCGTTGTTGATGAAAGAAGGACTCGCATCTGTTGAGGAAAGCGAGCGGGTCGGACTTGCCGTCGAACTTGGGGAAGTCCATCTTCTGAAACCGCGGGGGCCGATCGTTGTGGTGCTGTCCGTCGTGGTTGACGAGGAGGCCGACTTCTCCTTCTGGAGGGCTGCCACGGACGACTGCAGGGATGTCACGGTTGCAGTCAGGGCTTCGATCATCTTGGCCAAATCAGCGGTGGTGGGTTCCGACATGGCGGAAGAAACCGAGGCGGCGGCGGATGGCGGCGATGGAGGTGGGCGGGGCGGCGGGTGCAGCGTGGAGGAGGCCGAGGAGCGTCTGGAACCTGATACCAAGTTGTCAAGGGCCTCGGTGCCCAAGACAGCGGGGCCTCGATTACGTAGTTCGTAGTCTCGGTGGATAGGAGCGCTAGGGTTTTTGCCTGGCTGCTCAATGGTGCGGGAGGAGAGGATAGGAGACAGAGGAAGAGGTAGGAGATAATAACTTTATTGCTTGCCCTCAAAGGGTGCTGATTATACGATATATAAAGGCCCCATGGGCTGCTAACAAACTAGAAACCTATACATAACAAACTAGTCTTTTATTCTAGGAACTAATGTATAAGGACCAGGACTCCTGCCCAGCCTACGCCTCGCCTGATGCGGCCGACGGCTGCTGCTCCTGGCCGCGTGGCCCACGCCTGTAGGACGTGCCCCACATGACAACACTAATAAAAGCTCAACAACATACATGAGTCATTATCTACACTAACATCAATTATTTGCAACTACAGCAAAAATGATGACAAACAATCCAACATGTAGTAAAGCAGCAAAACCAAGCATCTTATGCCTATAATTCAGCTACTCTTTGTGCCCTCATCTTCCTATCTTCTTGCTGCCTCAGATTTTTAGCCTCGATTTCTTTGATTATCCTCTCAAGGTTGTTGTTCTTCATGGCAAGACATGGATGATATATTTTTGCCCTGCCTTCCCATTCACTATCAATCCACTTCACATATGAGCAAGCTTCAAAACTCTCCAAAGGGCAAGCTAAGAAACCTCCTCCCAGTGTCGCCTCCATCCTTGCATGCCGAGCAGGGCTGGTCCGATGTCTGCATCCCTTGTGCTTCCTACCTATTCCTTTAGTCCATCTAACCAAATTGAGGGATCCCAAAATCAAATTTTGGCAACTCGTTTGCCCCACTCAAAATAAACGATAGCCGACATATGTGACCTTGGCACACGGCTCGCCGACGACTTGCCTGCTGCCGACACCTACATGGCCCTCCTGCACGTGGGGAGAAATCCCATCAAAACTCCTAAAGTTGCTGACGCACATGCAGTGCGCGACTTGTCACGACGAGGAGATGGGAAGTAACCCTTGCAAAAGTTACCCCTTAACTTGTGATTTTCTTAGTTCGCAACAATTTTGGTCTTTGTTCTGTTCGATTAGTTTATCGTCTCCTCGTGCCGTGGTTTTGCTACCTGGCAAGTTTTGATCCTATGTATATGTGAGACCTCCCGTGTTTTACTTTTTTGCTCAAGTTACTACTAGCAGCATACCATCGTAAACTTATCTTGGCTCATAATCTGACAAATTCTTAACATCAAAGTCTACCGGTAGATGACTAGGGGTCCATTAATTTTTCCAATTTATGTTGTTCCTCTTTACCTCAGGCTGCACCCTCAGAGAATGTTCCCTTGGTAGAGGAGCTACTCAAGCGCTATAACGCGATTAAAGCTGAGATGGGTGTGGTAAGTTTTTAATTGCAATGAGTAACCACCTTTAAGATTATTAGATTTGATGCTCTGGTTTCTGACATATCGATTATCTTTTAAAGCGGGAGCCCCCTGATATATTCCTTAAAGAGAAGGGCCGAATTTCTAAGTACAATATGAAGTTGTCTTCTTCAGATAGCAATCTGGTTAGTTCATTTTTATTATGTGGGCAACATGTTTACCAAGTTCCCTTTTTATAACACATGAAACCATTCAATGCAAAAAAGCTAATTGCTAAGTGTGCTACTTGTTTTGAATTTGATGCCTTTTTGTTTTAAAATGGCTATAGTGTTTTACTTGTCATTTGTGATAAAGTTTGGCAGGCATGCCAAACATATAGTAAAGAAGAAGAAAATTAAGTGAATCCTACTTATTCCGCATGTGGTTGGAGCTTTCTGCTGCCCACCTGACCCGCCCACTGAACCAGTTGTTCTATTTTTCTTCTTAATCTTACTGATTTAGCCTTGGTTTATTTTCCTAAAAAAATTAAGTATATGCCATGTTTTTTTAGATGTCATTTCTACATGTTGCACTTTATGTTTTTCCTGTTCTTCGCTTTGCATACAAATAATGATATTTCTTATGACCTGGTTTTAGGAATGATGTATTTTCATCTTGCAGTGGAATGTGCGTCCATACGAAAACTATAATAGTGCTTAAAGTAATGCAAGACTGGGCACAATCTAGTGGAGCACTATGAATGAATCAGTGTGATTCTTTGGAAATAGTTAAATACGAGCATACAAGTAGACACCAACAATGAACTACTGGAAACATCGCTGACGAAGTATCAATGTGCCTCCTAAAATAGTACGAGTATGATGTACCAGTGAACAAACTACTCATCAACGGAATTGACGACTCAACCCTACATACTTTTATGAATTGCTACTCTAGGTTGTTTTGTTGTTTCCATGGTAATTTTTTTAATGTTTGGTAGGAGGTGTGTTCTTGACATCTATAGCATCTTGGGGTTCTTCATGTAGAATATATAACTTGTCTTGTAGACCCAGTCATAAAGAATACAATGTTTCAAATAAACATAAATCGAACAGCTCATATAAAAAACTTATTTGAATCTGAGTATCAAATATCTCATCTCCAAACACATGCACAACTTACAGTTTTTTTAGTGATTTCTTTCTTATACCTAAGTCTAATGGTATCACTATCTTTTTCTCTTTGTTTGGTGGTTGTAGAATGTAGACGAAAAGGTACAAGCACAATTAGTTTACGAAAGTGCACAAAAAGCTCTGGATTTGGCTTCCACGGTCATGGTAAGTGGGTCCAGCTCTATCATTTTGCTCATTTATGTGTAAGGTACATTGTATATCAATTGTGCTTGAACGTCAATTCTTGTTAAACAATCCAGGATATTGCGAGCTTAGGGTGTGGCATGGTAGAAATATCTAAACATACAGTAGACCAGGTAACTTTCACTCAAGGTCATGCTACTTTAAATCACACTTGTGAATATAATGATCATTTTTCCTCTAAATTATAGATGGTTAGGACATATGCAACTATATTTTGTAATGTTGCTGAGGCTGCATACCATCAGAAGATTGAGATGGAAACCACTCTCTCGTTTCTTGGTGCCCTTAGAGGCTTAGGGGCAATTGGTCATATCATGGTTCAAGATACAATGGCTAAGCTCAAAGATGGTCATTTTAAAAACACTATCATATCTTACATGGATAAACATTCTGAAAAGTTTGTCAAGATGATGAAGAACTCGGAAGATGAAACTGTGGAGAGCAAGTCATGGCAGGTACAATCTTTTGTCCATATATTTGCTTGCCATAGTCTATAATTGAATTTTTTTTCTTGATGATATGATACATATCCCTATAGTGCATTCTAACATGTGTAGAGATTCAACAGGCAGTGACAGGTATACTATTATCTTGTCAGATCGATACGGAAGTGTATATTTTAAAGCTTAGCAAATGTCACAGGGCTGCACTGGACTACCTTGCACGGAAGGTTAATAGTATTCCATTTTGTGCAATTTATTTCTCTTGTCAATTGACTACCAATGTTCTTGTTGTAATGTGGAATGACTCGTGTTATCTCTTGTTTGTAGGAATAACATATCCACGAGAGGTTTGGATTTCCTTCACGGGCCACGGAGAAGTATGGTCAGGGCATCACACAGGGTTTGATTTATATATATGAGTACTGTCTAGTTCTTAGAAAACATTGTTAGGTTAGCTTTTTCCGATTAGCATGTGAGCAAGAACCTATTTATTGTGAGCGGCCAAACGATATTCTCATATTTTACATTAACAGATAATTTTGCATGTTTGACAAACTGGTTGGTTTGGATAAACTCCCCTTGATGACAAGGTGGTGGCATTGTGGAAGTACAGCTTTCGTAGCAACCTACAAAAGTTATGATTTTGATGCATAGACTATGCAAGTTCGTTGAGCTATTTGCTCAAAATCACCATAGTTGGGGCTAGGATAACAATTTGGTACCACATTAGAGTTAGCTAGGACGAAGAGCGTTGATTGTTTGATAAGCTCGTGCAAAATAACAAAACTGACAAATTGGCCCCATCTGTCGGGCTGACGTGGTGAGGACAAAAATTTGAGCAGAGTGACAAATGAGGTGCAGGCTCCACCTGTCAATGACTAGAAGGTCTTCTCCATATCACTTTTTCAACCAAACATTGGCGCAAATGAGCGTGAGCAGCGGCAGTTCGTCCGCCTCTCCATGGAGCACCGGCGGGGTAGGCGTGGAGCAGCCATGGATGCCCGTAGCTCTTCTCTGTGCCGCGCGCTGAGCTCGCCCGCGAGCGTGCCGCTCCAGTGCCGGTGGAGTTAGCACCGCCCAGCTCCCCTGTTGGCACTGGCCCAACTCGTCGTGTACTTCCGACGAGGCGTAGCTTGCGATCCGGCCGAATACTTTCCGGCAAGATCGTCGTCGTTACCTAGGCTATGTAAGCTGGCTAGACAAGCAGACAAGTTGGCTGTCGGATGCTTTTCCGGCGAGTCGGTACGTACGCGTACGAGCACGGGAGACGAATAGGTGGAGAGGATGGGCCGCTTGCTCCATGGACGGAACACCCAGTCAATGTGCTCCTGGTGCGCGTCGGCTCTCGCGGAGCTTGCCCGTTCGCTGTTGACGAGCACGACGGTGCGCGTGGAAGCGTCTTGCGCAAGATGGAGGCGGCTCGGCCGTCGGGGCAGCGCCGCTCCCGCGACGCGCGCCTCGGCTCAAGCGTGGACGCGCGCTTTCGCCTGACGCCGGCTTCCCCTCGCGTGCCCGCGTCTGAGGAGAGGACGTTTGCGGCGGGTAGGCGTTGCTGCCGTCGTCAGATCTCAGCTCCTTGGCCGTGTCCACTGTGCGGGAGGTTGACTGCGAGGGCAAGCACGACAAGGCACGCCACCGCTTGCCTAGAAGGTGCTCGATGGAATGCCACATAAAAAGAGTGACGAAGAGAAAGACCTTCTATTCATTGACAGGTGGGGCCGCGTATCATTTGCCACATGAGTCACTCAAAAATTTTGGTCTTCGTCACATCAGCCCAACAAACTTATCAGTTTTGTTGTTTGCATGAGCTTACCAGACAATCGGTGCTCTTCGTTATAGGTTAAGAGCAAAGTTCATGAGTTGATGGTTTTTGTGCCCTGACACAAATATGGTACCTAGTTGTTACTTTAACCTCAAGTGTGGTGATTTTAAGTAAATAACTTAAGTCGTCTAACACTCTTTTAAGGTATGAGGTGTGTGTTGTATAAGAGCATCTCCAGCCATTGGCCCCCCAGGCGGCTCGAAAAATCGCCACCTGGGGGCGAACCGGCGCTAAAATCAGCCTGGGGGTGATCGGATTCCCAACCGACGCCCCAGGGTCGGCCCCAGGCGCCTGTTTTTAACTTTTTTTGAACATTTATTTAACTAAAATTCGGCGAATGGGTACATTACTTCGGCGAACTGAAATAGCTTTTTACATAGATAAAATACTTAGAAAAAACAAGAGGCCACGACTACAGGCCGAATAACGCGCTAAGATAGGCGTAGTCGCCGCCGCTACCGTTTTCCTCATCGTCCTTCTCCTCCTTCACGCGGCTGCTGGACCCCTACCGAGGGTCGCCTTGGCGGACCGGTGGAGCCGCGTCGTCGTCGTCGAGGACGATGACGCCTCCCTTGTCACGGCCACGGCGCCGAGCGGCGAACTGCTCAAAGGCGCGGCGCTGGCGCTCCAGCTCCGTCCGCGCCCAGTCTTCGCGCACCCACTTCAAGGACGTTGTGTCGTCGAGCCCTGGCTCCGTCTTCACGACGGCGAGCTCTGGCTCCGTCTTCACAACGGCGAGCCCCGGCTCCGTCTTCGGCTTGACGAAGCGGGGAGGAGCCGAGGAGGAGGCGCGCCCGCCCTCGTTGATGACGATGCCGGCGCTCTGGGTGCGCCGGCCGAGCGGCGTCTCCGCGGTCTCCGCGGGCTCGGCCTTGATGCCGAACAACGCCGATGACCCGAAGGAGTGGGGGGAGGAGCGGGAGAAGGAAGAAGAGGAGCCGGCCCTCCTGGGCATCCATTGGTCGCCGCTCCGGCAGGGGACCGGGGCGGCAGGGTACGTCAACGGCGGGTCGTTGCCGCCCTCGAGGTGTTGGAGGACGGCGTGGAGAGTGCGGCTGGGGGCGCCCAACACAGTTCTTGGCCCCCCGCACCACCGATGCCCCGTTGGTGGAGGCCAGCCGCTGCTCCTGCCGGCGCTGAAAGTACGCCGCCCATGCCTCGTGGTTGCCGGCGGCGTACTGTGGGAGGGTCCGCTGCTCCTCCGTTAGCGACGCCCGCACGCGACCGACCTCGTCAACGAAGTAGTCGGCGCGCGCAGTGACATCTTGCAGCTGGAGAATGGGGACGCCACCGGCGCTTAGCTTCCACCATCCCGGCGTGCGCATGTCGGGAGGCGCCGGGACGTTGGCCTCGAACAGCAAGTAGGCTTCCCACTCGTGCAACGAGCGGCGACCGAAGCCATTGGCCGCCGCCCCATCACCGGGGAACATCTCGCCCATCGTCGCGGCTAGGCACGGGGAGAGAGGGGAGGAACGTCGACGGCGGCGGCGCACGGGGAGGAAGCTCAGGGGCTGTGGGTGGGGTGCGGCCACAGGTGAGGGGAGGCGCTGCTTATATAGCGGCCGGGGGATGTGGGCGCCGTGTGTACGCATGGCGGGAGGTGGTGCGTTGCCGCGCCCGCGCCGCCCCCGCCGCCTGTGAGGAATCAATGGAAGGCTGGCCAGCGGCAGCCTTGGCATTGATTCCCCGCGGGAAACCGAGGCGATGAGGACGACGAGGCGCGTGGGTCGCTGACTCGGCGGGCCCGCCGTTTTTTCGTGCCAAAAACGATTGGGCGCCCCCCAGCACGCCGGGTTCGTCATGGGTCCGCCGGCGCCAGTTTCGACCCAAACCGGCGAAAAACAGGCTCCTAGGGGCGCGACTGGGCCGATTTTTGAGCGTCGGCGCTAAAAAATCGCCGGGGAAACCTGTTGGCGGCGCGGCTGGAGATGCTCTAACGTGTATGTAGCTACCAGAAAAAAAATATGATGGCTTGGTTAATTTAGATGTTGTCATGGCAGATCCATCATCATTGATAAGTCCGTGCGCTCATGCCCCCGCTTAGGGTGCTTCAGTGTTGAGGTTGGTTCAAACATCCAGCCACTCTTATCTGATTGATCTTGAGCCTTGGGCTGGAGACCACGTACATGAATTTCCCGAACAACCACCGGTGCAAATGGCCACTAACTTGATTATTGTTGTGGGAGTGGTTATATGATATCACTTGGCTACTCTTTTACTCCGGGTTTCCTGCTTGTTTTTTTCAGGCAACTACGAGTTTTTTGGTGAAGACCTTTGGTTTGGAACTCTCACATATCAAGCAATGTCAGGCGACATTCAAAATATGCATTTCAGTAGCTTGTCATATTCTCATGTCCTATTCATATGCAATTCCTAACCTGACATAAGTGACACAAGATTGATCGTGCAAGACCGAAAGAGAATTGAAAATGCAAACCAATAAACGTTATTATTATGGGCCATGTTGTATGGCGTGTGCAAAAAAAGTCCAATGGAATTTCCCTCGTGGGTTAACATAAATTCGATAGAATTTCTTGCTAAGTTCATTAAAAATATCCATTCAAAGAAAATGAAAATCAACTCCCAGCTACATAAAGTACACTGTTTGGCTGACTTCCCATTGATATTCATCGTCAAGAATCTTCAAAAAATAAATTCCATAATTCAATGTGCTGCTAGGGTTAAAACCAACTTTCTTCACAAGATTTGTGTAGATACAAGACAAAGTAGAGCACTTCTCAAAACAGGCTTTCGCATCGCTTTAGAAGCAGAGTCAAGTGACCAAACTAATACAAGAGGATGAGAAAATACTTTTACAAAGCAGATCAAAGATAAAACCATCAGTTGAGAGAGCAGCAAAAACGCCACCAACTCAAAATCGAGCATGAGTACAGAGAATGGCACTTCCGCGAGCAAATCGGGCTCCCGCTCTTCGACAAAGGTTAATATAACCAGTATCCATCCACCACTGTGTGTATACGTTCACACTTCATCCGTGTAATGTTTCCGATGAATAAAATTATCTAACCTTAAAAAATAACTATGCTTTATATGTGAATATTGCGCAGCCAGCTGTTTTTCAAAACAAGGGTTCTTGGGAGTTTCTGCCATAACTATGCGAGTACAAACTCTTATGTTCTCAAACATATATTCTTATTTAGACATGTAGCATTATCTATTTACTCCAAAATGTCAATTTACGAGATTGTACATAGTTTGGAGTAAATAGCATAAAACTACCATAACATAATTGGGGTTAGGGTCCGAAAAACCAAGCACTGACGTGGCAAAAAAATTAACTCTGTTAAAATGTGTTGTTAACCAATGGGGCCGACATGTCATTCCCACTAAATCCCCATGAAAATAAAATCCTCAAAATTCTCGCATGTCCGGCCGCAACCACTCCTGCCAGCAGGAGGACCGGCGACGAGCTCCTTCCGACCGCTCCACCGTGTCCGGTCGTGCTCCAGGGCGAGCACGTGCCCTTTCACCTTCCTCTAGCCGCCACCCTCCATGCCCACCACGGAGAGCACCATGCACATGCCAGCGCAACCAACAAGGCCAAGGCGCATGCCTTCGAGCTGCACCTTCGAGCAAGAGCCGCCTTGGAGCTCCTCTGCGTGCACGCACAAGGCTTCCAGCTCCGCTACGTGCAGCAACCGACAGAAGGAGGGCGCCTCTCGAGCTCCAGCGTGTGCGGCAGGGCAGCAGGGATGGCGCCGCTACTACTCTAGCGCAACGCTAAAGGTCGGTCGACGACCACATCGACTCCGGCGACAAGCTTGTCGGTGGGGACCCGATTGTTTTTTATTTCCTTTTTTAGGGACCTGATTGCATTTTATTTTACTGTTTAGGGACCCGATTACCTTTTAAAGAAATGCAGGGACCTGATTGCTTTTTCAAAAAGAATACAAGGACCAATTGCTTTTAAAAAATGTAGGGACCCGATTGCCCTTTAAAATTCTGGGACCTACCTGTCATAACCTGTCAATAGTAAACCTGACTAGTGGACCCGAGTTGTCATAATCATGCTTAGAATTAACCAACATTGTCTGACATGGTAATCTGAAATCAAAAACTGAAGTGGTAGGTATTAGGAAATTTCCAAAATACGGTAGTTTTGTTGGGCCCTAGTCCCAACTATGATAGGTTTATACTATTTACTCTGATTTTTTTTTATTAACTCGGATTAAACTGCATTGGATCTACCTAGTCGGGTCCCAGCAAATAAGGTGCATTACATTCTCGTCTTTCTTCGCTCTTCTTAGCCGTCCTCGCCACGGCCGGAATTTGATCGGCCATTCCACCAGAGAACCGGGAGCGACGATGAGGAACTAGCACCGTCGGTGATGGCTCAGGAATCGTTGACGGTGCCTGCTCCACATGCACGACAGTCATGGGGATGACTTTTTTTTTTGAGGAACCACGAGAGGGAGCAACTTTTTTTGAGCAACTATGTCTCGCTTGAAGCGGCGTGGTAAAGGGCCGGCCCAGTAGCGTTGTTGGTTCGATTCGGGTTTTTTTCTTTTTGAGCAACTATATCGTCCGTTCACTCGATTTTGCTTTTTTTTCCTTTTGTTTTTTCGTTTTTTACTTTTGTTACATTAAAAAACTAAAATAGATATATTTTTAAAAATCGCTTAATTTTGAATAAAAATGTGTGTGCAATGTTAGAAAAATGTTGGTGCAACTTATAGAAAATGTTGACAGAATCTGAAAACAATGTTTCAACACGCATTTAAAACAATGTTTAACACATATTCGAAAAAGAATGTTCGAAAACATGTGTTTAACAAAATGTTGAACATATAGTATAAAATAAATGTATCAAATGTATACAAAAAAATGTACCATGTGTATGGCACAAGTAGACTCAAAACATATATTTGAAGAGAACTGTTAATCATTGTATTTCAAAATATTAATCATCTCTACCTAATAATAAAGAGATATTGCTTCTGGCAGTATGTCACGAAAATTGCCACCGGAGTTGCCTATAAATTGCCCACTATGTTGATGTCACCCGTAAGTGAAGAAAACGATTCGATTTTATTTCAGAATCGCCGTGGAGTTTGGTTCTTCTACAGTGATGCCTCCTAATTTCACAAGCATGGAAGCGTCCCAATGGTTAAGCAATCAATCTTGCACGCTCGAGACTCGGGTTTGATACCTATCTCTACCCACCCTTTTTTCTCGCCTTTTCTCTCCTCACTGCACGAAGTCATGGGCCGGCCCATGCGCGCCACATGACGCCCTGTTTTTTCCATTTCGTCTTTTGCTTTTTCTATTATCATTTCTTTTTTCTTTTTCCTTCTTTAAATTATTTCAGGATTTAGAAAAATTCCAAATTTTCAAAATTAGTAGCTTTGAAACATAATCGACAAATCATAATACCTTTGTGAATTAAAAAATGTTTGGGAAACCGTAAAATGTTAATTATTTTAAAAAACTGTCCACATATTATAAAAAAACATTATTTCGAAAAAATCTTGAGAAATTAAAATGTTCATATTTTTTAAGAATGGTTGTATATTCCAATCATATCCGGGAATTTGAAAACAATGGTCATGAAATTTGAAAAATACCATCTTGAATGATTTGGAAAAAATGGTCGGGGAATACAATAATGTTCATGATTTTGGAAAAAAATACCGTGTATTCAAAACATATTCGTGAATCTGAAAAATTATCCATGAGATTTTAGAAGATGTTCACAAAAATTCAAAAACATATCGTGAATTTCAAAAGTTGTTCCCCAATTTTTTTTAAAAGCTTATCCATTCAAAAAATGTTTGTTGAGTCAAAAATGTCCATGAATTCGAAAATTGTTCATGCATTTCAAAAAATGTCGTCTCAACATAACAAATGTTCATAGTAGGTGTTCATGAAGTCTTGTATGTCTAGGATTTGATTAATTTTTGGAAAGTCTTTATATGTCTCCCGAGCATGTTTGCTAATATACTTTAAAAATAATAAACATGGAAAATGTTCTTGATGCATTCGAAAAATGTTCTTGATGTATAGGCTATTTTTACGAAAAATGATCTTGATCTATACGAAAAATATGCTTGCAAACGAACCTATAGTATGGAGTTGTTTTTCTTGCTAGTTGGGCTTCGACGTGTATACATGGGTTCATATATCTCCAGGCGTTCGGCCCCCAGGGGCTTGAAATAGGTCACCTAGGGGCCAACCGGCGGTAAAATCGGCATGGGGGGGCGCTCGGGTTCCCAGCCGACGCCCCAAGTTCGCCCCCCCCCCTCCCCCGCCACCGCCGATTTCGGCCCAATTTCAACGCAAATTGGCCCAAATACGGCCCACATTTGGCGTGTTTCGACACAAATTCAACAAAACTATTTTTTATCACATAGTTCATCACAGAAATCAATACAAATCAAATAGTTCAACAAATAAAACTCATAATTCAAACACAAATAAAGCTCATATTTCATCACACGTCGAGCTAGGCATTACCCTTGAGCCTCCATGGGTGGTCCACCAGATCGTGCTGCAGTTCTTGATGCACCTGTGGGTCTCGGATCTCCTGACGCATTTTGAGGAAGGCAGCCCATGTTGTAGCTGGGATCAACTTGGGCAAGAGGACCCTGCCTGTAATATGGTTCAGTGTCAAATATTGGCTCTTCGTGCTCGTTCTCAATGATTATGGTGTGCAAGATGACGCAGCGAGTCATGACTTCCCACATTTGATCTTTCGACCAGGTCAGAGCGGGGTACCGGACAACAGCAAATCGGGATTGGAGCACACCAAATACCCGCTCGACATCCTTCCTACAAGTCTCCTGACACTTGGCAAAGTAAGAGTTCTTGCCTCCTGGCACAGGGTTTGAGATAGTCTTCACAAATGTGGACCATCTCGGATAGATATCATCTGCTAGGTAGTATCCCTTGTTGTAGTGGCGCCCATTGACCTCGAAGTTCACCGGAGGAGCATGACCTTCAACAAGCTTGGCAAAGACATTCAAGCACTGCAGTACGTTGATGTCATTGTAAGTTCCTGGCATACCAAAGAAGGAGTGCCAAATCCAGAGGTCATGTGTGGCCACTGCCTCAAGTACCACACTTCAAGCTCCTTTGGCGCCTTTGTACATTCCCTGCCAAGCAAATGGATAGTTTTTCCATGCCCAATGCATGCAGTCAATGCTTCGAAGCATTCCAGGAAATCCTCTTGCTGCATTATGTGCTAGGATCCGAGCAGTGTCTTCAGCATTGGGTGATCGCAAGTATTGTGGTCCAAACACTGCCACCACTGCCCTGCAGAACTTGTACAAACACTCAATGGTGGTGGACTCGGCCATGCGTCCATAGTCTTCTAGTATATCACCGGGAGCTCCGTATGCAAGCATCCTCATAGCTGTTGTGCACTTCACATCAGTTGCAAAGTTTTTCTGCAACAATAACTTTGTTGCAAAAAATGAAGACAAAAAGTAAATTCTTTTGAAAAAAAATCCATAGGACAATCTGTCTTACAAGTGATTCTGCAACAAGGTCTCTGTTGCGAAGTAGAGAAAGACGTGCATCCGCTCGATTTATCAAATCCGACAGCTGTCGGCCGACGCGTAGCAATCCCCTAAGAGTATTTTGTTTGAGGAATCAAGATAAGAGTATTATTTATGGACCCCACTAACATACGGTCGTAGCTACTGGGCGGCGAAATGGATTTTGAAATTTATTGACATTCTCTAAAAAAGGTACTGTCAATAAGCCTGTTGGCACATAAACCATTAAAAGAACGCCCAATAACTTATTGGGTACCGTACGAAGTATTTGAAACACGGGAAAGAAGTACCACTCGGATAATATTTCCAGGAGTTGCAAACGGATCTGCCGGTTCATCAATCATTGATGGCTCGAGAACCGCTAAACCTACATTACATGCAATATTTTGTTTGAGGGATCAAGATAAGAGTATTACTTATGGACCCCACTAACATGCGAACATTCACAGGGCCTCCGCTGTCGCGGCATCGCTAATGAAATCAAGTGGAATTCTCAATGAAGCCTCGAATTATTGTTGCGAGGTTGGTCATATTATAGGCTTATAGCATGGTGTACACTGGCCACTATTTTCTTGCTCTCAACTACAGGTTTTTTTGCTTAAGAACCTTGCATTGGAACTACGAAAACATCTTATATTAGTGTACGGAGGTTGTATTTTTATACTACACTAGTAGCTAGTCGTATTCTCATGTTTTCCCAACCTAGCATAGTTGACACAGGATTGATTGTGTGGTGCCACAAGAAAATCGAAAATACAACACCAGCAAATGTTATTATTATTAGGCCATTATGTTTGCTTTGTGAAAAAAAAATCTAATGAAAATTTTCTAGTAGGTCAACATACAAACGATATCAATTTTTGTTAAGTTAAGTAACAAATATTCATTCAAAGAAATGAAAACTAGCTCCCAGCTACATAGAAGTACACTATTCGGCTGACTTTCCATTGATCATCGATTCACTGTCAAGAATCTCCAACAAACAAGTTCCATAACTCAACGAGCTGCTAGGGCCAAAACCAGGTCCAGATTAGAGGTCAGCTTTCTTGACAAGCTTTGTATAGATAATGCGACCATCCCTTGAAGAATTGCTCTCAGCAAGAGCAATTTGAACCATGTCCTGCAGACAGTGAACAACATGCCAGCGTTAGATGCTGGTCAAAAACATCCAAAAGATGGGTCGTATTTCATCAAAACAAGAACCGTTATTAGTGTTCTGCATGATGTAAAACCCACAGGACGTATGCATGTTGCAGCTCACCACCCCCAAAAGTGCAAGTATATCCAATTGACAAATACACCTTATTTATTTTCCATTGTGCACTCGCTAATCGTTAATAGCGAACTATAACCAATCTAGGATGTAGACGTATTCTATCAAGCTAACCAGAAGTTAAAAGGTATCCATATTGAGCTGAGAACAGAACTACTACTAAATCGTATATACACTTTTATTTCTTTAAAATTCCTAAGGATTCCAATACTGTGAATCAAAGGACCTAAGGATCCAAATCCCTCCAAAAATCCTATAAAATTCATTTGAATCAAAGGAGCATTTCAGCAAGAGGTGGTAAGTTAATAAGTGGGTGAAATTTCAAGACCAGATTGGAACAAATAAGTATCAAGTTCCAGAAGATATGATTACAAAAGATGGTATGGAATCCAACGAACAGTCAAGAGACTGACCTTCACATCCCTGTTGGATAAAAATTTCCCCAAGTTGTGAAGGATGCACCTTAAATCATCCACCTGCATTTGTAAAAATAATAAGAATAATGCCTTCATGTATCCAAATGACGAATTGCTTTCAAAAGAACAACGGTATCGCTTATTACACTACCTTTATATAACCAACTCTGTTTTGGTCGAAGTACCTAAAAGCCTAAAGAGGGAAAAGAACATATGTTAGCAATAAACTGGGATCCATGTAACAGACAGAGTTTTAACTTTCAATGCAACTCCTAATCTCTTATACGAGGCAGCACAATGTACCTGCAACAGGTCCTTATCAACCACATCATGTTTCGCTGAATCTCCTTTCTGTGATCCAGATATCTTTCCCTCCTTACCAGCAGATTTCTCTTCAACTTCTTTCAAATCTCCTTTCTCTGCTACAGACTGCGTGTCCTCTTCTGTTTTTTCCAATTTAAGATTCTCCGTTGTCCTCTTTCCGTCATCTTCTGCGGTTACCTCTTCTGGCTTGGTTTCTCTTTCATTTGAGTTATCCTCATTCTGCAGCAGAGGTTAATGAAGTGACACAGGTAAGCACAGTTTACCCATAACTAGTTTCACAGCACCTACAAGCACACATTCCTTCTATGTTTTCTCCACTTTTTGTTCTCTTTATTCTTTGTTTGCTCGGCTGCTAGCATGTACTCATCCATGATAGTAAGCGAGTAGCTCTACCTTTGTTCTTTGTGTAACTTGAATTTTCTATCGTTGAAAAGGCAGTAGAGAGAAAACAAACAGGAAGTACTTTGATCTCACATCTTGAAAATATAAATTTTACCCTTAGTGTTTTTTGAATTATTTATATAAACTCGCCATATCCCTATAAGGCTGTTTTTGAAAAATGCCATATCCATGTCGCGTGTCCGATCATCCCAGTGCCCGCGTCCCCATATCAGTGATTCCTACGTACTACTTTCACTAGAGAAATCTCAATATCTTAATTTTTATATTTATAGTGGTGTAAGGTCTCAAACATAATCCAGACATAAAACTAGAGCAATTAGCCTTGACAAGTGAGCTAACACTACACTCCACAACAAGCTTGATGAGTTGGTGCTTGCAGCTTCCCACTACCCTTCAATTCTGTTGAAAATAATTGGAAATGCTCCACATGTAGAAAGCTAAAATTCCATATTTTGGAAATACATTATTTGAAAACTAGTGGAAAATTCTAAGTGAATTTTACATGAAAGGGAACATGGGCAAATCAACAAGCATCCATGCTGTTATGAAGGAAAAGATCATCCGGTAACACAAAGAGTAGTTTCTTAAGCAACACGAGCTAATAGACGGCCACTTCACAGTTGTGTATATTATGTGTGGTGCAAAAGGGTACGGAGGATATATGTGTGCATTACCTGTGCTTCTGCCGGCTCTTCAGCAGTGGCATCATCCATGTCCTCGTCGCCCTCATATTCTACTTCATCGGGATCTTCTTCATATTCAGGATCTTCTTCCTCCATTTTCTCATCAGCTTTAGGTTCATCATGGGCAGCTGCTGACTGATCTGCATCAATCTTTTCCTCTCCCTCTTTCATCATTTCATCCTGGGCAGCATGATCTGTACTCATCTTCTCATCATCCTCTTTGACCAGTTGCTCACGGGAAGCTGATGAATTATCGCCAATTATCTTTTCTCCACCCTCTTTTATTGTTTCATCATTTTTACCTGGGTTACCTGAGGTACTTCCAGTTACATTCTCATCAGTTGTCTTTAGTCGCTTCTCCAAGGATATTGTGTCTTCCTTCTTTAGATCTTCCTCTCTTTGGCGCTTACGTTGATTCCTCCTCACAACATACTGCCTGTAAAGTTTCTGTGCAGACAAAACAAGCTATATGAGGAAAACTGAAAACAGACCACTACCAAAACCTACTGGATGCAGCTCTGCTTCCCTCATGAAGCAACCAATTCTTTGCTTTAGTACGCTCCACAAAAATTACCATGAACTACCAGGTTACAAACTTCCAAGTCCCAATTTGGACCATTACAGGGAACAATTATCCTAAAGTTTGGTAACAATATTGGTAGAATGGAGTGGGACTCTCCAAACTACCGGACATTTTTGTTGCAAGCATACTCGGCTACCAAACTTCAAAGTTAGATGGAAGTAGACTTGAATGAAAAACTAATTGCTGATCGTGTGTCAAAGCTTACAAAGCATAGACAGAGCACAAGGAAGTTACCTCAAGAAAAGACAAGATCACACAACCCATTCTGTACTGAAGCATTTCGCTGAAAGACTCGGCAAACAAAGAAAGCTGAAAAGTAACAGAAGAACATATCAATCATAAATGTCAAGCCCCATGAGCATCACCACAAAAGCAATTTAGTAATTTCTTTGTGTTATGCTCATAAATTAGGGCAAAAAATACAGGACAGAGATATTTGCTGAAGAAAAAAATGCAGAGGTAGTGATCTCTTGTAATGACAATTAGCAAATTATTACAGAAGCCAGAGCAGAAAATGGACCTCAAATACAGACTCCTCTGTATCATTGGCGGTGTAGTCCAGGAGGCCATCCAATGAAAGGGATGTTGAACGGAGCTGCAAATGAAAACCATTCAATAAGATCTCACGGGCAGTAAGACCATGCTTGAATTATAGTTTATAGTATTATATGAAATAAAAAGATAACTATATAGCATGATGGCCATACTTTATATCCTTTGCTCTTTTTGGCCTGGAGAATGAATCCTGGGTGTTTCGGAGGCTCATCAGACTTCTTCTTTTCTTTGGTGTCAATGGGCGACTTTTTCTTTGAGTCCATCTTCTGGTCTTTATCCTTTGTTTCGTTGTCATCCTTTTTCTGGTCACTCTTTTCGTTTGTTTCATCAATTTTCGGATCTTTCTGTTCTACAACTTCCTGCTGGTTAACATTATCTGTATTTGCCTTTTGATCATCAGTCATTATGTCTCCCTTTATCTCCAGCTCCTGTTCTTTCTTCTGATTTGAGGTATCTTCAGCAGGAGTTTTAAATCCTTCCTCTTTCTTCTGGTTTGAAATATCTTCAGCAGGAGTTTTCAATCCTTCTTTCTTCTGGTTTGAAATATCTTCAGCGGGAATTTTCAATCCTTCTTCCAGCTTAGTCTGTGAATTCCCAGCATCAGTGATGCCTTCAGCAATCTTCTCTGGCTGAACATCCACATCTTGTTTACTTGCTTCAGCAGGTGCAGCAAGGGCTGTTGGCTCAGTCGCTGAAGCAGGAACTTTTCTTTTAACAATCCTTCGAATGACCTTCTTCTTCCCAGTTTTCTTAGCCTCAGGCTGTTGAACGATGACAGCTCCCGCCTTCTCTTTCCCAAGATCCTCACTTTTCTGTTCAATGTGCTTTTGGACGGTTTTGCTCGCAGTTTCTGCCACGGCATTCTTGTCAACCTGAGGCGATTTACCCACTGGAGCTTCAGCAGTTGGCTTTTTTCGAACAACTTTCACAACCTTTTTTATTATTTTCTTTTTCAAGGGCTTTTTATCCTCGGTGACATGGTCAACAGAAGCATCACCAGAAGTGTTCTCTTCAACAACCCCCACAATCTTCTCAACTTGCTCCCCAACATTGTCAGGATTCTTCCCACCATCACCAGCAAGATTGACATCTCCATCTTTGCCCTGTTCTTCCATATCAGCATCAATTTTCTCAATCTTGGTAGCACCATCACCCTCCTTCAGTTCCATTTCAGCATCAATTTTCTCAATCTTGGCAGCACCATCACCCTCCTTCAGTTCCATATCAGCATCAATTTTCTCAATCTTGGCAGCACCATCACCCTCCTTTAATTGATCATTCGTACTTTTAGCCTCGCTTGGCTCCTCTAAAACTGCTGACAAATAAACAAGGATTAATTACTTTATTCATTAGACAAGGAAAAGGCAGTGAAATGATAAATGAGGATCTTTCAAACCTTGTTTCTGTTCCTTTGGATCACCTGGGCTCTAAAATGCAACAGGAAGTAAGAACCATTAGTGCTGTTTCAGAAGAAAACAAAGTACTCCCTCCGTTCCTCAATATAAGGTGTATTATTTTTTCAAAAAGTCAAACTTTTCTAAGTTTGACCAAGTTTATAGACAAAAGTATCAATATCTAGAATACCGAATCATTATCACTAGATCCATCATGAACTATATTTTTACATTTTATATATTTAGTATTATAAATCTTCATATATTTTGCTGTAAACTTGGTCAAACATAGACAAGAGTTGACTTTTTGAAAAACTAATACACCTTATATTTAGGAACGGAGGGAGTATGTTATAATAGTAAGCACAAGCTTACCTTTTCCTTCATAATCAGCTGCTCCCTTTCTATCTTTGATTTTCGGTATGCAATCCAGTTGCTCCTCCATATATCCATAGATGGTATGCATTCCGACAGGTTTGGCACAAACAGTACAGTAATTTCTTTGTGACTAAAGAGTCCATCATTGCCAACTCTGTTGTAATGAACCTGCAGTATAATGCGTGTATTACATTATGCTGATACTTCAGCAATAATAGCATGCCTTGAAAAGCGAATGACTAATTACTGGAGTAAATGCTCTCATATTATCCTATGGAAGAGCCAATAATCCACAAACGAGTAGGGTTTGATATCGCATTTGCAACTGACAAGTTACCAGGCATAATTTCTAATATTCTGACGGTTATTGGCACAAATATCCTTTGGAGATTTTAAAGCACAAATAGCAGAGAAATGCCAAACAAATTAACAAGAAGCAAACTGATTGGTAAAGAGCCATAATGTAAATGTGCACTATATAGTTTTGGAATAAAGCATATAGGAATATATGTGTTTGCGCTTCTACGATTCAGAAGAGAATCCGGTTATGACCAATTAAATAAAAGGTATATGATGGGAGGATGATGTTTTCCATCTAAAGAAGACTATATTCAAGAAATACAGTTCCTAGAAGGTGCTGAGATAGATTTACAAGTACCTCGAGGAAACGATTCCAACTGGTACAATTAGATAGATCGACTTGAACCAGTTCCTTCACATATCTGTCCAAGAAGCAGGGTTAGTAGAGTTGCAAGTCATCCATGGTACATTTACTTGATGAAGGCATACCTGATAGCAGTTCGAATCAAGCAAGAACAGTCAACCAATGGATCTCCACCATCAAGTGCTGCATTCCAAGGGCCTCCAATAGCAAGAAGTGAACGATCCTTCTTGAATACAGCAAATTTTAAGATATTGTTCAAGTGCACCACTCGTTCGTCAGTACTTCTCATCGACGTTATGTCAGCAAAGGCACCATTGCTCATACCGCTCATCAGAAGTACCTGCGCATGGGCATATATGTAAGCACAGAAGGAAATTACTTCAAGATGGTTGGAGTTACCTTGTAAGGTAAAGACAGCATAACTTAAGTGCCTCTACATCCAGCCAACGTGAGATTGATTTTTTCTTTTTTGGATTACTTAAAAGCACTAAAAGCAAAACTCAAGTCAATGTCAATCCCAAGACAGACTCTTGTGATTTTTTACAATATCAGATGAGTATAAATGCAATGGAAAGATTCCTCCAGTTTCAACAAAAAAAGATTAGGCAAAGGCTAGGGGGTGAGCACACGATGGGACTACCATGGAGACATATAATCGTAGCACAGCAATAACTATATTACATATGCAACATAAAATTGTACTAGCACAACTTTATTTTCTGAGACGTTTCCATGTCACAATGTGATGGAATGATGAAGACATATTTTTCATGCAAGGGAAATTCATCCTACCAAAAGCTAGAACCGGACTAGCATTTCTCAAAAGATTGCTCAAGTGGCAAGCATGATCCAGGGGAAGACCATAACACCCCAGGATAGTGCAGGTCAGCAGCACAGGTTGCACTTCATGTACTTGCAAGCAATAATTTTCTACAAACATGAGTATTGATGCCCACGACAATTATACACATGATTTCTACAAATATTGTTATAGCATGTACAATGGCATAATTCATTCAAATAAACACTATCTCTACTTATTGCGGGAGCTACTACTCAAATCAACTACAACTTAATGTAGTTTATACTTCAAAATGAACACAACATTATAAATAAAAAGACCTTTGCATTCCAAATGGTTTCAGGGGTCTTTATGCTTGATGTGTTCTCAGAAGAGACCAGTGCACTTTCATCAGCTTTATCATCATCTTCACAGATGGCATGCTCCAGACTATTTTACAGCAGTGGCAGCAACACAGTATAAAACATGCCATTAATAGGAAGCTCAAGAACATTTAGCAAGAAAAACAATAGAACAGTACATGTATCTACTTATGTAGTCCCAATAGAAAAACATACCTCACTGGTGTATGCAGTGAAAGATTTAGGCTTTCTTTAGCCCAGTTCAAGACAATCTACAGAACAAGTAAATCACAATTAAGTAAGGCAAAAAAAAACTACAGTACCATGATTTCACTTTGAGTTTTGATCATCAACAGTCATGAATAGAATGTCAAACCTTAGAAAAATCTGGAATAACTGATAGCCTAGGATATCTTTTTGTCAAAGATAAACAGTCTCTCTCATCATCCACCAACCGAAATGGCAAAACCTGCACCAGACAGCCCAATTAGCAACAAGTTCCTATTGGGCATCAGACTAAAACTGCTGCATAACTGAACATACTAAATATGATATTTGCATATAAAGGAGACAGAGAAAAATGGAGGATGGAAGACATCTCCATGATTGCTCAATCATATCCACTCTGGTGCAATCTATGCTTAAGGTGTGAATAGTCTTCCAAGTTATCCAAATTGGAAGAATAAAGAATGAGATATCTCCAGACAAGTGGTAACAGAAAAGAGAAAGTGGCTAGGAAGGCAAAAACAAGGATTGGTGTAGATAGATGGGTAAGTAGAACCAGAATCTCTCAGATATTAGTTCCGAGAGTGGACACATAAGTTTGCAAAGATCTCAGGCTTTACAAGGACAGCAGTAAAGGAAACTGGAGACCAGAGTGAGGCACGTAAAGAATTAATACTATCAATTGATTTTCGCAAGAACACTGTGACAAACACAACTGTTCGTTTACCTTGCACAAATATTCTCTCTTTATTTCTTTAATAGGTGAACGATGCCTTCAGGACAACAAACGAAAGTGTTAGTTTAAAAGGCTGCACCAAAGACGAAGCGCATCCACAAAGCTATAGAGAACATGGAGACACCTATGCACAGCATCACGTCGAGGTGAAAGGCGCCGCAAAGGCTTCTCAGACCTAACAGAAGAAGAACGTCGTCGATCACCAGGGGTTCTAGGTGGAGTGCGCTCACGCCTTGAATCAGCTACATGCTTCTTGTTCCGCTCCCTCTCCTTCTCGCGGCGCTCGCGAAGACGTTCTCTTTCGTGTTCCCTTTGACGCTCCCGCTCCCTTTCTCTTTCACGTTCCCTTAATCTTTCACGGTCCCTTTCCCTTTCACGTTCTCTTTCTCTTTCACGGTCTCTTTCTCTTTCACGGTCTCGAAGGTCTCGCAACTCCCGTTCCCGCTCCCGTTCAAGCTCCTTCTCCCTTTCAAGTAGCAGATCCCTTCGACGATCCTCATCTCTTAGATCCAGCTCACGACGATAACCAATCCGGTCAATTGCACGTTCATCAACCATGGAGATGCCTTGACGTGCACGGGGTAAGATGTTGTCACGGTAATCAGAATCTGAAGATGGATGGAGAAGGCCTTTCCCCGAGGCATAGTCACGTCCAGGGGGCAGACTCATCCCATAACCGCTGCTTGATGATCCTTGCCCATAGCCAAGACTATCAATGTTTGTCCTAGGGGCACCTCCCAACAATGAAGATGTCTGTTGTCCTCCATATGGAACATTCCCAAGAATGGACAAGTTGCGATGCTCAGCTTCAGCCCTTCCATATGTACCAATTTCCTGAGATTCTTGATGGATTGGAGCAGACCTTCCTGCAAAGTAATCGGCTTGTCTGCCAGAAATGCATACTTTACTCAGTGCATGTGCTATGTTTTGTTGCAGTGATAAACACACGAAGGATCGCAAATTTTAGCTTTCCAAAAGTGCCGGTGAGATACATTAAAATAACTACAAATTTTAGTCCTAAGAAGAGATGTTTGGAACATGCACATAGTCATTCATTTGATGCACTTTTTAAACTGAGAATGATTATGGTCTACCATGTGGACAAAAAACCTGAACAACATATAAGACCTGGCTGTGAGCTAATGTACCTCATATCAGACACAGGCGCCAGCTGAGCTTTCAGAAGTGGCTGATGGCGCATTGTTGAACCCTGAAAAAATTAACAGAATAGAAATAATTATAGGCTATAGCAGACAGCATTAAATGGCATAGAACGTAGTTTTGTAAGGGAAAGAAGAACACTACCTGCTCCACACGGTCATGAATCTGAGATATAAAAAAGTGGTCATAAGATTAAGTTTACTAAATTA
>NC_041393.1:501840763-501844480 GCF_002162155.2 Triticum dicoccoides | reverse complement strand
GGGGGGGGGGGAGGGAGCCCCAAAAAAAAGTGAGCACACATTATAGACCTGATGGGCTGCAGGTAGATGATCAGGATATCTTCTATCCAAATCAGTAAGGCCATCCCTCCTGCCAAGATTAGCTGAGTGTTCACCATACATTCTTCTCTCTGATGTGTAATCAGTACCATACTGGTCTAGCTTCTGTGCATATCCACGCACAGCCATATAGTCATCGTTTGGTCTTGCCAAGTTAGACCCTGCAGATCCAGACGAGAACTTGGATGACTGAGATAGTGAAGATGTATGAGGTGGCAGGCTAGGAAGACTAGAAGAATCTGGACCTTTGCCACCAACTCCCCCAACCTGCAAAAAGTTTATTCAGATATTCAGTTAAGATATCATGCACAGAACTCATGAAACAGTTGTGACACTTGAAACTAAAAGGAGGTGAGATCTGAGCATGGAAGAAAGCAATCAACATACAATACAGCTGAAACAAAGGGTTGAGATCGACAATGAGACAAGGCCTAAAAAATACAAACTGAGAAATAACAAAAGAAAAGGACATGAATGGTTAACAGAAATTTCTTCCTAGTGTCCGCTCTTCATGGTAAGAACTACTGGTAAAATGACTAACGCGTTAAATCTGACAAAATGCACAAAATCACAAATATTATGTGAAGGGAAGTACATATAAGTTTAATGCCACACAAGATAAATTCAGCCCAGGAACAGCTTCTTTACCTAAAAGAGTATGTTTATATTATTATTTTTCCCAAATCATTTGATTCCTTCATATACAGATAAGCGATGTGTAAAACTACGTGACTACCAACTACACTGCTAGTGGACTAGCCAGCAAATTATTCCAGCACTTGATCTGTTTTCTGCTTCGAGGTACTGCTAGGACACCAAGTCAGTTAACATAGCCAACTCACATGAATATGCATTCCTTATCTAAAAGAGGCCCCAATTTGTGAAATTCTGAATGCTGAAATGCTCTAGCATTGCTTGTTTCAGAAATATCGAATATGACATGCCTGGTGCAAGCTCAGTTATTTTGGTAGTGCATCATCATAAATGCAATGATAATTGGTAAAACCATATTCTACTCTATCCTGGCATTAATCAGTATGGTAGGGGCATTCACATAAATGAAATGATAATTGGTGGGATCTATTATATTTTGCCATATTCTTATTTGGGAGACAAGAAAAACTTACAAAATGAAACAGACATCAAATCACCTGGTAATTACGCGGCACAAAGAATGAAACAGCAACAACACAATGCTGACCTTGGGCTTATGTAGCTGTAGATAAGTGCTACAGAATCAATCATTGTTTCCTATCTGTGGTGGAAAATCAGAAATATATCTAGTTTGCAAAAACCCTCAGAAGTCTCTAACACCACTAAACAGTCCGGGCATGATCTGACAGACCTATGCAGGGGAGGGGCAAGGTGGAGGAGATGGCTTGAGGGCAAGCTTTATTTGCGATCCTTCAGATTCTTGCAGTTTTAAGCTGAAGCTTAAACCACACTATCAGGATATAGAATGCTGCATACCACGTACATAACTAGTATGTTTTGGACATTGGGTAAGCTATAGAATGGCATCTTTCAGATCAATATTCTAGTGTGGACTAATAGATTATGACAGGCAATAGCATCAGCCACTCAAAAGGGGCATATGAGCTAGATGCTGCATCATTGCTACTTATCTTTCAGGATCTGTAGAGATCTGGTTCTCATTTTATCCCACAGGGCCATTATCAATTCCTAGGTTTTTTGGACTAACAGAATTAGTGACCTTTTAAACATTCCAAAACAATTTAGGCACACTTCCAGGATGACATGATACTAATTGCTCTTCATGTGGATAAGGGAAAGGATAAACGAAAAAAAAATCAGGTCCAGGAGAACACCTTAGTTTTACTTGGGTTCAGACAGCAACATTTTAGAAAAAGTTATTTGAGCTAGAACTAATAATCCTGGCCAGCCTCTTCAGCACTGGCCAAACCTAGTGCTTTCTTTTATCTCCGATGTCCATGTGGATACATCAGATTTAAGTGAGCATGAAGCTGCGCAGTTTTATTAACCATTTGCACTCCAAAGGCATCTAACTGGCAGCTAATAACCTTTATTATTTGCCTTTGTCATAAAGATTCCCCCTCTACATACACCGCATCAACAACAAGTCACAGAGCAACTTAAACAGTAACAGTAGTGAGCATGAATGGCATTAGGAGGGTAACAAATTGCATAGCGAAACCAATTCTGAAAAATATTCACGAATTGCAGTTAGTTAACCACCTGCTGTGTGCCATACACCGACGCGTAAGGCCCTCCATACTGCCCAGCAGCACCCTGTCCGGCACGGGCACCTGCCGCAGCTGAGGCCCCAAATCCACTGCTACCAGGCTGCAAGCAAAAGTAGGGCAAAAGAGCGCAGGTTTTTGCGCACATAAAAGATGAGAACCTGCCACACATCTGGATATAACAACTAAGCAGATACCAGATCAGCGCATTTTTTAGAGACATACGATTTGGCCGCCGTAAGATTGCTGCCCGCCGTATGGTGGCTGCTGCCCATAGGGATTGGGCCCTTTGGGCGGAAACATGGCGGACGAGCCCACCCAGGGGATACTGCGCGCGGGGTCGCGGGAACCAACGGGAATCTCACGAACACCAGCCCCTGCGAGACAAACCCTAGACATCACACTATGAACAGGGCGCAAACTAGAACCAATCCGGCCGAGACATGGATGCGAGCTGGAGATGGGTGGAATCACAAGATTTGTGCGAGGTCTAGGGCTTACCTGTGGAGCTGGAGGAGGACGCGGCGTTGGAAGGGGCGAGCTCCCGCTCGGAGAATTTCTGGCGTGGGAGAGCTCGGTGGGCTATGGTGGAAGAGGGGCGAGGGTTTGGCGGCGGCGAGGTGGGATTCCGTAGGAGCGGCTCGGGCTTGGCTAGCCTATTTATCAAGGAGGTCGGACTGAACGAGAAGTGTGTTCATTTCGGGGGACTCGTTGTGGGCCTTCTGGCCATAGGGTTCCAAAGAAAAATCAGGTATCCGCTCGAAAAAGTACATTTGTTCTAAAAAAATAGAAAAAATACATTCATTTAATATTTTAAATTTGCCTCAAACAAATTAATATTTTAAATGAAAATATTTGATTTTTTGCGAATCACTGAGCTTTATTAATCAAAGATCAGTATTATCTTGTTGTAGAAAGTCAGCAAGAAAAGGAGTGTAATTAAGCCATAAGCATCTACGCCTATACTCGCTCGCTCTTTTAGCACAAAGATGCAAAGATGCGACGCGGCATTAGCATCTCTGCCAACAAATCTCGAGGTAAAACTAGAGAAACCAGCACTCATCTCCATGATGTCATGCTGAATACTTTCTATCTCTCTCGTAGTTGTTGGACTGCCACAACTTTACAATGTGTTGGGCATGTGTCTCAATGTGTACATGATGGATAGCTCTTTCCAGTTTAAAAGAGTACGATGATTTCTTGGCTTCATTAGTCGTGCATGTCGTTGTCCGGTCGATGTGGCATGGAGCATCACTCTGTTCCCGCGTGAAGTGAAGTTAACCCACCTTTTTGACCGCGTGATCATGGTAGCATCTAGCCGCGCGGCTGAAGCTAATTGATCCCCATGATTGTTTAACGGTTCTATTTTGCTTCTACTTCACACTACTAGAGCACAATCGAAGGGGGCCAATAAGAA
>NC_041393.1:501759242-501840537 GCF_002162155.2 Triticum dicoccoides | reverse complement strand
TTGTGCAAGTGCTCGGGGCAGCGGCCCCCTCAGCACTACACATAGCTCCGCCACTGACTTCACACATGGTGCTTACTGCTTAGCCACATAGCTACACATGTATGTGCTATCACAAATAATCTCACGCGGAAGCACATGGCAAGCACAAAATGAGAATTCCAACACCGTACTCTTGACGTTGATTGTAAGTGTTTGTTGGATTTTCTACTAGGAAGATCATGGAGTCATGGTTGCTTGCGCCCCCCCCCCCTCAAATGGTTACTCTGACATAGCAATGCTTAGAGTAGCGTCCTTTACACCGCCGCAGGCGTCGTCGAACCATTTGTGCCATCATCACAGCATTGCCATGGCTAGGAAGCACGTCGCCGCAACAACTTTGAAGCGGCTGGGCCTTCGTCGGAGCATCACTGTTGTCGTCGAAGCACGATGCCGCTACATGGTCGTGATCGTTCGAAGCACGTGTCATCGCAACATCATTGAGGCAGACAGGTTGTCGTCGTAGCATCGCAACCATCAAAGCACACCATGGTCGTCAAAGCATGTCCTCGCAACATCACCGAAGCGGTCTGGCTATTGTCGCAGCAGCGTTGTAGCCACTTGAAAGGAACGGTATGGTCTAATAGAGGGGGTGAATAGGCGATTAACAATTATTAACTTCCCTTCCAAATTTAGGTTCAACAAGAAAATAGATTGTCTAGATATGCAACTAGGTGGATAACCTATATTACAAGCTCAACAACAAGTATAAGGACGAATGTAAGCAACATAATATAAGCTTGCACAAAGTAAGATAAGGATAGTAGTAACCGCAAGTGGAGACGAGTATGTGTTTCCGAAGTTCCCTTCTCTGGGGAAGGTATGTCTCCATCGGATGTGGAGGCACGAGGCACCGCAAACGTCACAATGGCTCATCTTATTCTTCTCACGCCCTTGCATGATGCAAGGTGTCGTGAATCCACTAGTGATGCCCTTTAAGGCGGCAACCAAAACATTTACAAACAAGGTTAGGGCAATCTCGCAACTTAACTGAAGGCTCCCAACCCCACCACGAAGCTTCACCACAATTGAATTCATGAGTCCCTTTGGTGTTCCGGTAAGAAATAGTAGAAATGTTCGCAGCCTCTTTCCTCAAGGAGTGACCCTGAGTTATCGAACCCACGAGAAGACGTGAACTTGTGACAAGGGTTTCTACCAAACTTTTGCGAGAGTATTAATATCCAGTTTTTAGACCGGATCGTAATCACTATTGTTACCTTAACACTTATAATAAAAACAGGCATGAGTATGAGGACTTGATTCTTACAACCATATGTTTGTGATTAGGATCATCATGATCTTAATTTGTTATATGGAAGACACCCATTGAGATATGCTTGTGACGACTCAAAGCGGGGGGTGTCCAGATTATGTCTTGACTGGAATGAGCCCTACATCAAGAGTCGGTTGTCCAACCATAGGCCCCATCCGTCATGCGGAATTACCTCAATAATTAAAATAAAATCAGACAAAGGCATTGGGGTCTAATGACCACCTCATGTATCCCCAAGGATTGGCTTCATGCTATCATACTAAACCTTTCTATCACTGATGTTCAGAATACCGTTCCATGTCCTCCTTGCTCCTAACCTCCTCTTGGCTCGAACTATGTGATCTCGGGTACCTGCAACGGCGAAGAACGAGAGGGAGAGAAAGAGAGAGACAAGAGACAATACAACGCATTTTTCTTTCATGCATACATGACGTTCATTCAAAGTCTCCATTGGTCCCTCCTACAAACACATCGGATCACAGGAAGAAGACATCAACATGAAAGCTTATTACGGTGGCTAACTTGGAGGTGGATTGCTGCGATGGTGAAGATGGTGGTGGCTATGGAGATGGGATGTGAAATGGTGGCGGCTAGGGTTTGTGAATGGCTTCTGGTGCGAGGATGGAGGTTCTAACCTCTGCTCTTTGCGAATATGATACAAATCCCTTTATAAAAGTTGTTGGGGGTGGACGCCATGGTGTTGTGGGCACCTGGTATGAGCGATGGTATGAGTGTGTGCGCTCGTACCATACGTCGTCTTGCACACTGTTGGTCCTGGTGCGCCTCCCACTTGATTTCTTCTATCCCCATTTTGCTTCGTTCCACGTATACGGTTAGTTTACACCACATATAGCCTTTTCCTATGGAAACAAAATAAAGAGAGGATTTTGAAATCTGTTGCATTTATTAGTCATTAGTGGCAATATTGGAGGGAATATCTCAGACTTTATGAAATAAATCGGTTTAAACAATGGTGTGATGAGCGTAAAAATACACTCATTAACTCCCACAAGCTTAAACCTTAATCGTCCTTGAAATAATGAGAAGGTTTTAGTTCACTTACGATCAGTATGCCTAGATAGCCTTCCGCTTCTTGTACCTAAACACTTAATATAACTGTAGCGGTGGCATGGTTATTATGCAAGTGTTAGAGAAGCAAAGATAATCAACACAAAGCTCTTGCTCAACTAGATAAAATAATATAGTAACTCTTATTCTATTTACACAAGTTAACACGTGCTTGTCGGGGAACACATGGAAAAGATTTTCTTTCTTGAGCAACGAAAACACAATTACGGGAGTGTAGGATCGAAAGTATGTCTAGAGGGGGGTGATTAGACTACTTGACCAAATAAAAATATAGTCTTTTCCCAATTTTAAGTCTTGGCAACTTTTAGCAACTTAGCACAAGTCAAGCAATCAACCTACACATGCAATTCTAAGAGTATAGCAGCGGAATGTAAATCACTGGTTTGAGATCTTTGTAATTGGACATCATTTGGATCAATGTGCACACGGTATCATATTTTCCATCCAAGGCTCTTAGGATCTTCTTGATGATGAATCTGTCAGTCATCTCTTCACTTCCTAAGCCGGCAATCTCATTTGTGATGAGAGCATGCCTAGAGTACGTTTCAGTGTCATCTTCACCATCCTTCATTCTGAACTTGTTAAGTTGACTTTGAAGCACATCCAACTTGGATTCCTTGACGGACTCGGTACCTTCATGCATATCAACCAAAGTATCCCAAATTTCCTTTGCATTCTTAAGACGGCCGATTTTGTTGAATTCTTTGGGTCACAATCCATTGAAGAGGATATCGCAAGCTTGAGCGTTGTATTGCAGCATCTTTAACTCTCCCGCAGTTGCTTCACGATTTGGTTCTCTCCCATCGAATAATTCACCTTGCAAACCAATGCACACAATAGCCTAAATGGCGGGGTTATGTCCAAGAATATGCATTTTCATCTTATGCTTCCAACTAGCAAAATTAGTACCATCAAAGTAAGGACATCTTCGGTGGTAATTTCCCTCGCTAGACGCCATACTCTCCTAGGTTGTGAAACCAAGGCTATGATCACCAAAGCTATGGAAATCAAGGCAAATAGAGACCAAAGCTCTGATACCACTTGTAGGATCGAAAGTATGTCTAGAGGGGGGTGATTAGACTACTTGACCAAATAAAAATATGTCTGTTTCCCAATTTTAAGTCTTGGCAGATTTTAGCAACTTAGCACAAGTCAAGCAATCAACCTACACATGCAATTCTAAGAGTATAGCAGCAGAATGTAAACCATTGCACATGAAGGTAAAGGGGAGGAGTTGGAGGGAGCAAACGCAATGTAGACACGAAGATTTTTGGCGTGGTTCCAATAGGTGGTGCTATCGTACATCCACGTTGATGGAGACTTCTGTCGGTGTCAAAACCGGCGGATCTCGGGTAGGGGGCCCCGAACTGTGTGTCTAAGGCTAATGGTAACAGGAGGCGGGGGACACAATGTTTACCCAGGTTCGGGCCCTCTCTATGGAGGTAATACCCTACTTCCTGCTTGATTGATCTTGATGATATGAGTATTACAAGAGTTGATCTACCACGAGATCATAGAGGCTAAACCCTAGAAGCTAGCCTATGATTATGATTATTGTTGTTGCCCTACGGACTAAACCCTCCAGTTTATATAGACATCGAAGGGGGCTGGGGTTACACAGAGTCGGTTACAGAGAAGGGAATCTACATATCCAAATTGCCAAGCTTGCCTTCAACGCAAAGGAGAGTCCCACCCGGACACGAGATGAAGTCTTCAATCTTGTATCTTCATAGTCCAACAGTCCGGCATAAGCATATAGTCCGGCTGTCCGAGGACCCCCTAATCCAGGACTCCCTCAGTAGCCCCTGAACCAGGCTTCAATGACGATGAGTCCGGCGCGTAGATTGTCTTCGGCATTGCAAGGCGGGTTCCTTTCCCGAATACTCCAAAGTAGATCTTGAACACAAGAATCATGTCTGGCTCTGCAAAACAAACTCCGCATACCACCGTGGAGAGTACAGTATTCCACGAGTCTAATATGCTGACAACTTTTCCATAGCGTGACATCATGCCGTGGCCCGGTCATTATTCGAACCGTTTTCTCAACCTGCTACTACACATCTTGCGAGGCGGTTTTATTGGCACGTCTTGTCGAAGCAGAGATCGTGTCCCCTTATCATGGGATTCTCATCAATACGGGTGTGGGTAACCCAACCGTGCCATTAGCACGACGCTTGGGGAATAAGCGAGTTTCTAGGGCAAGTGGGGAGGCGCATAATTCCTACTGCCTTTATAAAGAGACAAGGATTCCCCTTTTTTCACACACGCCTTCTTCTTCCTCGGCTCATCCATTCTCGAGCTCCAACACCCAAGCTTTCACCTTCTCCGCAAAAACATTCCGAACATGTCCGGAGCGGGAGGCAAGTGGATGGCCTCCTCCGTTAAGAAGGAGGACATCAAGAAGCTTCAGGAGGCCGGATATTTGTCCAAAGACATCACGCATCGGCTTCCGGATGAAGGGCAGATCATCCCTACCCCGAAACCCTAGGAAAGGGTAGTATTCCTCTCCCACTTCGTCCGCGGGCTGGGATTCCCCCTCCACCCATTCGTCCGTGGACTAATGTTCTACTACGGGCTGGACTTCCATGATTTGGCCCCCAACTCCATCCTCAACATCTCGGTGTTTATCATCGTGTGTGAGGCCTTTCTCCGCATCACACCCCACTTCGGCCTATGGCTGAAGACCTTCAATGTGAATCCAAAGGTGGTGAGTGGCCAACAAGCGGAGTGCGGAGGTGCCATGGTGGGCAAGATGCCCAATGTCACCTGGCCCGAAGGCTCCTTTTTGGAGACTGTAAAGGGGTGACAATCGGGATGGTTCTACATGACCGAGCCGCGCGATGCCAACTGGGCGGCGACCCCTGAATTCCGATTCGGCGTCCCCATGCGGCTCACCTCCTGGCAAGAGAAGGGCGCAGCCCGGGGCTCAGCGGAAGAACTGACCGGACTTCAGACATGCGTCCAAAATATGATAAGTAAGAAAATCAAGCTCGTCAACATGGTCCAAGTTATGCTCCTCCGTCGGATCCTTCCGTGTCAGAGACGGATTTGCAATCTGTGGGAGTTCGACCCGGCCGAACACCAGACGCTGCGAGAGCTCTTCGGCACGATGCATGAAGACGTCTGGAAGGTGCTCTTCAAGGCCAACGAGGTTCCACCGCCCACAACCGAAGATCGTGGGCTCAGCGCAAAACGTCGAGCCAATCCGGTAAGTTTTCATATTTGCAAGATATGCCTTTTACTAGCACATCCGCGGGAGGAATCCAAGCCTCCATGCCAATCTTACAATCCTGGGTAGCGATAGCGGAGCAGATTTGTTGGGGAACGTAGTAATTTCAAAAAAAATCCTACACACACGCAAGATCATGGTGATGCATAGCAACGAGAGGGGAGAGTGTTGTCTATGTACCCTCGTAGACCGTAAGCGGAAGCGTTAGCACAACAAGGTTGATGTAGTCGTACGTCTTCACGGCCCGACCGATCAAGCACCGAAAGCACGGCACCTCCGAGTTCTTGCACACGTTCAGCTCGATGACGTCCCTCGAACTCCGATCCAGCCGAGTGTCGAGGGAGAGTTCCGTCAGCATGACATCGTGGTGATGATGATGATGTTCTACCGTTGCAGGGCTTCGCCTAAGCACTGCTACAATATTATCGAGGAGGACTATGGTGGAGAGGGGCACCGCACACGGCTAAGAGATCAATGATCAATTGTTGTGTCTCCAAGGGGTGCCCCCTCCCCGTATATAAAGGAGTGGAGGAGGGGGAGGGTCGGCCCTCTCTATGGTGCGCCCTAGGAGGAGTCCTACTCCCACCGGGAGTAGGATCCCCCCCCCTTCCAAGTAGTAGGAGTAGGAGTCAAGGAAAGGGAGAGAGAAGAGAAGGAAGGAGGGGGCGCAGCCCCTCCCCTAGTCCAATTCGGACTAGGCCTTGGGGGGCGCCCAACCTCTCCTCTCTCTTTCCCCTAAAGCCCAATAAGGCCCATATACTCCTCGGCGAATTCCCGTAACTCTCCGGTACTCCGAAAAATACCCGAATCACTCGGAACCTTTCCGATGTCCGAATATAGTCCTCCAATATATCGATCTTTACGTCTCGACCATTTCGAGACTCCTCGTCATGTCCCCGATCTCATCTGGGACTCCGAACTACCTTCAGTACATCAAAACACATAAACTCATAATATGACCGTCATCGAACTTTAAGCGTGCGGACCCTACGGGTTCGAGAACAATGTAGACATGACCGAGACACGTCTCCGGTCAATAACCAATAGCGGAACCTGGATGCTCATATTGGCTCCCACATATTCTACGAAGATCTTTATCGGTCAAACCACATAACAACATACGTTGTTCCCTTTGTCATCGGTATGTTACTTGCCCGAGATTCGATCGTCGGTATCTCAATACCTAGTTCAATCTCGTTACTGGCAAGTCTCTTTACTCGTTCCGTAATACATCATCCTGCAACTAACTCATTAGTTATAATGCTTGCAAGGCTTATAGTGATGTGCATTACCGAGTGGGCCCAGAGATACCTCTTTGACAATCGGAGTGACAAATCCTAATCTCGAAATACGCCAACCCAACAAGTACCTTCGGAGACACCTATAGAGCACCTTTATAATCACCCAGTTATGTTGTGACGTTTGGTAGCACACAAAGTGTTCCTCCGGAAAACGGGAGTTGCATAATCTCATAGTTATAGGAACGTGTATAAGTCATGAAGAAAGCAATAGCAACATACTAAACGATCAAGTGCTAAGCTAACGGAATGGGTCAAGTCAATCACATCATTCTCCTAATGATGTGATCCCGGTAATCAAATGACAACTCATGTCTATGATTAGGAAACTTAACCATCTTTGATTAACGAGCTAGTCAAGTAGAGGCATACTAGTGACACTATGTTTGTTTATGTATTCACACATGTATTATGTTTCCCGTTAATACAATTCTAGCATGAATAATAAACATTTATCATGAATTAAGGAAATAAATAATAACTTTTTGCCTCTAGGGCATATTTCCTTCAGTCTCCCACTTGCACTAGAGTCAATAATCTAGTTCACATTGCCATGTGATTTAACACCAATATTCATATGTGTATATGATTAACATCCATAGTTCACATCGTCATGTGACCAACACCCAAAGGGGTTACTAGAGTTAATAATCTAGTTCACATCGCTATGTGAATAACACCCAAAGAGTACTAAGGTGTGATCATGTTTTGCTCGTGAGAGAAGTTTAGTCAACGGGTCTGTCACATTCAGAGTCATATGTATTTTGCAAAATATTCTATGTCTATAATGCTCTGTACGGAGCTACTCTAGGTAATTGCTCCCACTTTCAATATGTATCCAGATTGAGATTTAGAGTCATCTGGATCAGTTTCAAAACTTGCATCGACGTAACCCTTTACGACGAACCTCTTGTCACCTCCATAATCGAGAAACATATCCTTATTCCACTAAGGATAATTTTGACCAATGTCCAGTGATCTACTCTTAGATCACTATTGTAATCCCTTGCCAAACTAGGGCAGAGTATACAATAGGTCTAGTCCATAGCATGGCATACTTTTATAGAACCTATGACTGAGGCATAGGGAATGACTTTCATTCTCTTTCTATTTTCTGCCGTGGTCGGGATTTGAGTCTTACTCAATTTCACACCTTTGCAACACAGGCAAGAACTCTTTCTTGACTGTTCCATTTTGAACTACTTCAAAATCTTATCAAGGTGTGTACTCATTGAAAATCTTATCAAGCGTCTTGATCTATCTCAATAGATCTTGATGCGCAATATGTAAGTAGCTTTACTGAGGTCTTTATTTTAAAGAACTCCTTTCAAACACTTCTTTATGCTTTCCAGAAAAATTCTACATCATTTCTGATCAACAATATGTCACTCATATACTTATCAAAAAGTTTGTAGTGCTCCCACTCACTTTATTGTAAATACAGGCTTCACCGCAAGTCCGTATAAAACTATATGCTTTGATCAACTTATAAAAGCGTATATTCCAACTCTGAAATGCTTGCACCAGTCCATAAATGGATCGCTGGAGTTTGCACATTTTGTTAGCACCTTTAGGATTGACAAAACCTTCTGGTTGCATCATATGCAACTCTTCTTTAAGAAAACCATTAAGGAATGCAGTTTTGACATCCATTTGCCAGATTTCATAAAATGTGGCAATTGCTAACATGATTCAGACAGACTTGAGCATCGCTACAGTTGAGAAAATCTCATTGTAGTCAACACCTTGAACTTGTCGAAAACCTTTTTGCGACAAGTCGAGCTTTGTAGATAGTAACACTACTATCAACGTCCGTCTTCCTCTTGAAGATCCATTTATTTTCTATGGCTTGTCGATCATCAGGCAAGTCCACCAAAGTCCACACATTGTTCTCATACATGGATCCTATCTCAGATTTCATGGCCTCCAGCCATTTCGCGGAATCTGGGCTCATCATCGCTTCCTCATAGTTCATAGGTTTATCATGGTCTAGTAACATGACTTCCAGAACAGGATTACCGTACCACTCTGGTGCAGACCGTACTCTGGAAGACCTACGAGGTTCTGTAGTAACTTGATCTGAAGTTTCATGATCATCATCATTAGATTCCTCGCTAATTGGTGTAGAAATCACTGGAACTAATTTCTGTGATTAACTACTTTCCAATTCGGGAGAAGGTACAATTACCTTATCAAGCTCTACTTTCCTCCCACTCACTTCTTTCGAGAGAAACTCCTTCTCTAGAAAGGATCCATCTTAGCAGCGAATATCTTGCCTTCGGATCTGTGAGAGAAGGTGTACCCAACAGTTTCCTTTGGGTATTCTATGAAGACACACTTCTCTGATTTGGGTTCGAGCTTATCAGGTTGAAACTTTTTCACATAAGCATTGCAACTCCAAACTTTAAGAAACGACAACTTAGGCTTATTGCTAAACCATAGTTCATACGGTGTCGTCTCAACGGATTTAGATGGTGCCCTATTTTAATGTGAATGCAGCTATCTCTAATGCATAACCCCAAAACGATATTGGTAAATCGGTAAGAGACATCATTGATCGCACCATATCAAATAAAGTGCGGTTATGACGTTCGTACACACCGTTACGCTGTGGTGTTCCAACTGGCATGAGTTTGTGAAACTATTCCACATTATTTTAACTAAAAGCCAAACTCGTAACTCAAATATTCATCTCCACGATCAGATCGTAGAGACTTTATTTTCTTGTTATGATGATTTTCCACTTCACTCTGAAATTATTTGAACTTTTCAACTGTTTCAGACTTTATGTTTCATCAAGTAGATATATCCATATCTACTCAAATCATCTGTGAAGGTCAGAAAATAACGATACCCGCCACGAGCCTTAATACTCATTGGTCTGCATACATCAGTATGTATTATTTCCAATAAGTCAGTAGCTCGTTCCATTGTTCCAGAGAACGGAGTTTTAGTCATCTTGCCCAAAAGGCACGGTTCACAAGCATCAAATGATTCGTAACCAAGTGATTCCGAAAATCCATCTTTATGGAGTTTCTTCATGCGCTTTACACCGATATGACCCAAACGGCAGTGCCACAAATAAGTTGCACTATCATTATTAACTTTGCTTCTTTTGGCATCAATGTCGGTGTCAAAACTGGCGG
Organism: Triticum dicoccoides; assembly: GCF_002162155.2. NCBI lineage: Eukaryota > Viridiplantae > Streptophyta > Magnoliopsida > Poales > Poaceae > Triticum > Triticum dicoccoides. The sequence continues at coordinate 501,830,466 of NC_041393.1, read as the reverse complement.
ATCTCGGGTAGGGGGTCCCGAACTGTGCGTCTAGGCGGATGGTAACAGGAGACGAGGGACACGATATTTTTACCCAGGTTCGGGCCCTCTTGATGGAGGTAAAACCCTACATCCTGCTTGATTAATATTGATGATGTGGGTTACAAGAGTAGATCTACCACGAGATAAAGGAGGCTAAACCCTAGAAGCTAGCCTATGGTATGATTGTTGTTCGTCCTATGGACTAAAGCCATCCGGTTTATATAGACACCGGAGAGGGCTAGGGTTACACAGAGTCGGTTACAATGGTAGGAGATCTACATATCCGTATCGCCAAGCTTGCCTTCCACACCAAGGAAAGTCCCATCCGGACACGGGACGAAGTCTTCAATCTTGTATCTTCATAGTCTTGGAGTCCGGCCGATGATGGTAGTTCGGCTATCCGGACACCCCCTAGTCCGGGACTCCCTTAGTAGCCCCTGAACCAGGCTTCAATGACGACGAGTCCGGCGCGCATATTGTCTTCGGCATTGCAAGACGGGTTCCTCCTCCGAATAATTTATAGAAGATTGCGAACACCAGGATAGTGTCCGGCTCTGCAAAAATAAATTCCACATACCACCGTAGAGAGAATAATATTACACAAGATCAATCTGCTGACGTATTCTATGGCGTAACATCACACCACTTCCAAGCCTTTACTCGAATTGTTTCTATTGTTCCACCTCAGCGCGTTTAGCGAGGCGTTTTCCTTGGCACGCCTATCGAAGCAGAGATCGTGTTCCCCTTATTCCGGGATTCCCATCAATACGGACGTGGGTAACCCAACCCGCCATTGATTGTGACGCTTGGGAGATAAGCGAGTTTTACCAGGCCGTGTGGGGACGCGTGTCTCTGTCCGCCCACATAAGGGGATAAAGGTCCAACCTCTTTATCTGCGCCTTCTTCCTCCTTGGCTTATCCATCTCTGCGAACTCGAGCTCTAGCGCCCAAGCCCGCACATCTCACCTCAACCTTCTCCAAATATGTCCGGAGCGGGAGGCAAGTGGATGGCCTCCTCCGTCACGGAGGGGCATATCCAGAAGCTGCGCAGCGCTGGATACTTGTCCAGCGACATCGCGCATCGGCTCCCCGACGAGGGTGAGCTCATCCCCACCCCCAGGCCCCATGAGAGGGTAGTATTCCTTCCCCATTTCCTCCGCGGACTGGGCTTCCCACTTCATCCCTTCGTCCGGGGGCTCATGTTCTACTACGGCCTAGATTTCCATGATCTGGCCCCGAATTTTATTCTCAACATCTCGGCGTTTATCGTCGTGTGCGAGGCCTTCCTCTGCATCCAGCCCCACTTTGGCTTGTGGCTCAAGACCTTCAGTGTCAAGCCGAAGGTTGTGAAGGGCAGCCAAGCGGAGTGCGGAGGCACCATGGTGGGCAGGATGTCCCACGTTACGTGGCTGGAGGGCACCTTTGTGGAAACCATCAAGGGGTGGCAATCGGGGTGGTTCTACATCACCGAGCCGTGTGATCCCGAATGGGCAGCGGCCCCCGAATTCAGATCCGGCATCCCCACATGGCTCACCTCCTGGAAAGAGAGCGGCCGGATTTGGGGCGATTCGGAGGAGCTGACCGGACTCCAAGCCTGCGTCCAAAAGTTGGTGGACAAGAAGCTCAAGCTTGTCAACGTAGTCCAGGTCATGCTCATCCGCCAAATTCTCCCGTGCCAACGACAGGGCTTCAATATGTGGGAGTTCGATCCGGTGCAGCACCAGACTTTGAATGGGCTCTTCGACACTACGTACGAAGAGGTCTGGAAGGTGCTGTTCAAGGGCGCCGAGGCTCCCGCATCCGCTACCGAAGATCGCGGATTCAGCTCGCAGCGTCCAGCTGACGAGGTAAGTGATATTGTCCTTTACGAGACGCTTGTTATTCATAGTTTGACTCTATGCGGGATCTAAACTCCCTTTCCTTTGACAAGACTGGCTGAAGAAGGCCGCACAGGCTATCTGTCCGGCCCCATTGCGAGAGGACCCAGCTAACGCCCGCCTAACGAGGCTGCTGGCTCCGGCACCCCATGTGGTGCCGGAGAAGAAGGCCAAGAAGAAGGCCACGGGGACTCGGAAGAGTTCCCGTTTTCAGGTGCTATCGGACGATGAATCCGAGGCCGACTCCTCCCACCAAGGCGAGGAGGAGAAGAAGAAAGCCTCTCCCCCAGCGGGGGAAGGGAAGAAAAGGAAGGCCTCCCCAACAAGGGAGGCCGAAGGGTCCAAGAGGGGAAAAACTCTTCCCCCGGACTGTTCCGCCAACGCCAGTGACGACGACGAGGACTGGCCTCCAAGGGCCAAGCCTCTGGCGAGATCGTAAGTATCCGGACTCCCGAATAACTTCAAGGTTTTCGTTTTCTGCCACATTATGTCTTTCTAATGCCGCATACAACCCCGCAGTCCGCCTAAGGATGATCTCCCCACTTCGTCGAGCTGGTCCTTAGGGGCGTCGGATATGGATTCTCTTCCGACTGCCTCCACCCCCCGTGATGCGGACGATGCCGAGGTGGGATCCCAGGAAGGGACCCACCAGGAGGAGAGGGCCCCGGAGGTGTCGCAGGACAACCTCCCGGACTTTGCACCGGACTCAGCCCCGGAACCCATAGTGGCTCCGGAGTCCGGCGGGCGACCCCTTCGTAAGAAGGGCAAGACCGCGACGCCGGCTGCCTCCGTCCAACCGGAGGTGCCAGATAATTTGCTGGAGGCGCTCAACGGCGCCTCCATCGAAGAGGAACACCGCACTGTTATGAGTGCGGTGATTCAGAAGGTTCAGCTCGCCAAGAGCGGGCTGACCGAAGCCTGCAGCAGCCTTCTAACAGGCTTTGAGGTAAGAATTTCAATATATGTAAAATGGTACCACATAGACAGTAGCCCCTGATGCTCGGTTCGGTGTTCGGAAAGAAAAGCCGGACTGAGGATCTTTAGAAAGATAAACGCAGGAGTCATGAAAATATGTCAATATGGGATTGCAGGCTGTGTTGCTGACCTCTGCCGCATTGACTGCGGAGGTCAATACTTTGAAGGAAAACCTCAAGCGGTCCGAGAACGAGCTCGGCCATGCCAAGAAGCAGCTCGAGGAAAAAGAAGGTGAGTAATACCTTATGAAAATTGTACCTTACAGAAAAGGATTTGGTTGCAAGAAAAATGACAAGGATAACTGGGGTGTTGCAGGGGCCACTAACGAGGTGGCGACCCTGAAGGAGGCGGTGGCCGCGGCTAAACGCAATGCGGCTGCGGAGCGCACCGAGCGAGAGAAACAGGAGGCGTGGGTGGCGGAGGTACAGCAAGAGCTCCAGGATCTCGTGAAGAAACACGAGAGCCTGGAGCGTGACTCAAAGACTCAAGAGTCTGAGCTTGCAACGGCTCTTGAGAGTGCCAAAGCCGCTAAGGCCGAAGCCTACAAGGCCCTCCAGGAGATAGAGGCGGTCAAGAAAATAGCAGCGGGTAAGGCATTTTTCATGCAAAGTAAGCATGTGAGTGTTAATTACCTGTTGCTTACCCGAATTCGGAGCTCTCCAGGAGCGTTCACAGATCTTCCCCGCAGCGTGTCCGATGCTGCCGCATTCTACCGGGCCGAGGAGGGGAGCTCAACGGAGAAGGTCTTCTGGTCTCAGTATGCTGAGGCCGGACATCCGGTGCCCCTGAGCGACCAGCTGAAGCAGCTGGTCGAGCTCCACAAGGCGGCCGAATAGGCCATGAAGGGCCTCATAGTTCGGCTGTGGCCTAAGGAGGCTATACCTGGGAGCTACTTCGGCCTGGTGCGGCGGCTGGTGGACGCGTGCCCGTGGGTTGAAGTTATCAAGCACTCCGCCTGTATCGAGGGTGCGCGTCGGGCCCTTGCCCGCGCAAAGGTGCACTGGGGCAAGATGGATGCCCAGAAGCTTGTGACGGACCCCCCACCAGAGGGCAAGGAGCATCGCACGCCCGGGATGTATTATAGGAGTGTGCTGAAGGGCGCCCGCATTATTTGCGGGTGAGTGCTCCAAAGAAGAAGTTTTTGAGTAGACTCGCGTTTTGTTATCCTGTGCGCTGAAAACTAAGTTCATATGCGCGAAGCAACACTTGTTAATTTAAAATATTACCTTCTGTGCGGCTGTTTATCAAATCTGAGAGATCGCAAGTCGTCGGCTTCAGCCCCCATGCCACGAGTGCTGGGGTGTTCGGGATAAATTTGGGCACTCTTGTTCCCATATTTGGGTCCATCGAGGGAGGCGCTCAACACAATGAACAAGGCAACCAGACTTATAATGCTTGAACACTCTCACTTAGCCATAGAATTCTATAATTTTAAATTTCGGAGAAGCCCCTAGTTTTCGGAAGGCCGAATTTGGGGCGCTATCCACGCCTTGGCCGGACAGAATCCGGCTCCTTGCTCGAAGCGGCATAAGTCTTTAGGGACTCGCAAAGAACCTCTCGAACAGCGACCAGCTCTCGCCTCATCATGACGGTCAGTTTTAGCTTTCTCCACTGAGGCATTAACCCAGCTCAACTAGGGCGCAATTGCAGTGGTTCTCCCAGTGCTACCTTAGCCGATAAAATGGAACGTAAGGTACCAAAACATGGGAGCCGGGCAAACCCAACTATTGACCCAAGAACATGATTCGGAGCCGATTCATATAATGCTATAAGTTCGGGGTGCCACACTTGTGAAAGTGTTCGGACTTATCACACCATAACACGGGAAACATAAGCCCCTGGTGTATTTAGCCGTACCAAAACATACGGATGCAACATGTCATAGATGAACATGTGTGTAAGAAAGAAATGCAATTGGAAGCAAAAATGTGCTGCATTGCTTTATTCAATAAAAACTGTTGTAAGTGCATGACGATAGAAGTGGTGCGGTAAGCAAGGGATGGGACTGTTTAACATGTCCCCCTCCAGGGGTAGGCTACGGAATAATGCATAAAACAGATTTAATGCTCATGATGGAGAGACCACCTGGATTTTTGTTGTAGCCTTTCTCCTTCCCTGGCTATTGCATCGTGGGTTCGGCATGTCTGCTGCCGGACAGGGCCTCTGACGAACGGAGTCCTGTAGGTAAAAAATAAAAGGAAAAGAAAAAGAAACGACACACTTAAGAGCCCTTGGTGCGGTTGAGCCGCAGTCTGGCTTATCGTGGTCGAGCCCCTTGCCCCATGCCCATGGTATCTTCAGAGCGTAATGGAGTACGCGAAGGGTCTGTCTTAATGTTTTACAGGGGCTGGGGTTGGGGCCGCACTGCTACGCGTGCTCGGAACGTGCCAAGTGGTCGTGTTGTAGGTTACTCCGGGCACGCTTAGCTGTGTCCGGCCGCTTGGTAGCCGGACTCGAGAATTGCCTTAAAAGGCTGCTTTGTACTTCTGCCGCGAGAGTCGCTGTATGTTCCTCCGTTCGGAGGGAGCGTTCAGTGTTTCCGTTGACCGTGATGACTCCTCTAGGGCCTGGCATCTTGAGCTTGAGGTATGCATAGTGCGGCACCGCATTGAACTTTGCGAACGCGGTACGTCCGAGCAAGGCATGATAGCCGCTGCGGAACGGGACTATGTCGAAGATTAACTCCTCGCTTCGGAAGTTATCCGGGGATCCAAAGATCACTTCCAGTGTAACTGAGCCTGTACAATTGGCTTCTACACCTGGTATGACGCCTTTAAAGGTCATCTTGGTAGGTTTAATCCTTGAGGGGTCTATGCCCATTTTGTGCATCGTGTCCTGATAAAGCAGGTTTAGGCTGCTACCGCCGTCCATCAGGACTCTGGTGAGATGAAATCCATCGACGATTGGGTCTAGAACCAATGCGGCGAACCCACCATGGCGAATGATGGTGGGGTGGTCCCTTCGGTCAAAGGTGATCGGGCAAGAGGACCATGGATTGAACTTCGGGGCAACTGGCTCCATCGCGTATACATCCCTGAGTGCACGCTTCCGCTCCCTTTTGGGTATGTGCGTGGCATATATCATGTTCACAGTCCGCACCTGTGAGGGGAAACCCTTCTGTCCTCTATTGTTCGGCGGTCGGGTCTCTTCCTCGTCGTTGCTATGTAGCCCCTTGTCGCTGTTTTCGGCAATTAACTTGCCTGCCTGCTTGAACACCCAACAGTCCCTATTGGTGTGGTTAGCTGGCTTTTCAGGGGTGCCATGTATCTGGCACAAGCGGTCGAGATTTCGGTCCAAATTGGACGGACCCTGAGTTGTTCTTTTGAATGGATTTTTCCGTTGACCGGGTTTAGAGCCTCTGAATCCGGCATTGACTGCCGTATCCTCACTGTTATCGCCGTTAATGCGGCGTTTGTTTTTGTTGCGACGCGACCTGCCACTATGGTCCTTGATATCCGGACTGCCAGAATTTTTGTTGAGGTTGTTGTTGCGTGCTAGCCAGCTGTCCTCACCCGCACAGAAGCGGGTCATGAGTGATGTAAGGGCTGCCATGGATTTCGGCTTTTCCTGTCCCAGGTGCCGGGCAAGCCACTCGTCGCGGATGTTATGCTTGAAGGCCGCGAGGGCCTCGGCATCCGGACAGTCGACGATTTGGTTTTTCTTGGTTAAGAACCATGTCCAGAATTGTCTGGCCGATTCGTCTGGCTGCTGAATTATGTGGCTTAGGTCGTCTGCATCTGGTGGTCGCACGTATGTGCCTTGGAAGTTATCAAGGAATGCGGCTTCCAGGTCCTCCCAACTCCCGATTGACTCTGCTAGAAAGCTGTTAAGCCAGTGCCGGGCTGGTCTTTAAGTTTGAGTGGGAGATATTTGATGGTGTGGAGATCGTCTCCGTGGGCCATGTGGATGTGGAGGAGATAGTCCTCGATCCAGACCGCGGGGTCTGTTGTGCCATCATAAGATTCAATATTGACGGGTTTAAACCCTTCTGGGATTTGATGATCCATTACCTCATCTGTGAAGCACAGTGGGTGTGCGGCGCCTCTGTACTGGGCGATATCGCGACGGAGCTCAAAAGAGCTTTGTCTGTTGTGTTCGGCCCGACCGGACTTACTGTGTCCGGGGTGACGGTGATCGTCACGTATCGTGGGGCGCCTACGTGATCCATAGATCGATCTTGATTGTCTTGCCTTATCCTCCAATATGTCTCGCAGGTTCGGAGTGTTCCCCTGTGGCCTTGTGCTTTTCGAGCGATGCCGGGGTACGGGTCTAGTGAAGGGCCTTGAGGCCTCTCTGTTGCGACCACGAGGTGGTCGATCAGCCGTATTGTGTCCTGGTGAAGCGGGATCATATGCCTCCACCTCTAATCGTGGGAGCAACTTACGTTTGGGGTAGCTTTTGGAGGGGCGTTCGAGTTCGTGCTCTTCGGTCGCGAGGAATTCGGTCCATCTGTCGGCTAGCAGATCTTGATCAGATCTAAGCCGCTGCTGCTTTTTCTTGAGGCTGTTTGCCGTGGCCATAAGCCTGCGTTTGAAACGCTCCTGTTGGACGGGATCCTCAGGCACAACGAATTCGTCGTCGTCGAGGCTTGCCTCGTCTCCGGAGGGAGGCATATAGTCCTCTACCTCTTCTTCGGCCGCTCTCTCATGAGGGCTGGCGTCCCCCTCCTCCTGTGCTGGATCTTGCTGGAGTGGGTTGTCTTCGGCGCTATCCGATGTATTATTGTCTCTGGTGCTGGAATCCTCATTCTTGCTATGGCGGGATTTAGAGCGGCGCCGCTGACGCCGGCGCTTGGGCTGTTTCTTGGAGGGGTCATCCTCCGCTATTCCTTCGCCGTTCCCATCCTGTGGGATATCCACCATGTATATGTCGTATGAAGAGGTGGCTTTCCAGTGCCCGGTGGGCGCTGGTTCTTGGTCGTCTCCGGCATCGTTGTCCATACCGTCGATGTCCTCAGAGTCGTAATCTAGCATGTCAGTTAGATCGTCGACAGTGGCTACCAAGTGGGTGGTGGGTGGGCTCTGAATTTCTTCGTCGTCCGCATCCCAACCGTCCTGGCCGCAGTCCGGCCAGGCCTCTCCTGATAACGAGAGGTACTTTAGTGAACTAAAGATGTCGCCAAAAGGTGAGGTTGAAAGATGTCCGCTGCGGTGAACTCCATGATCGGCGCCCAATCGGATCCGACTGGAGGGGGCGCGGGAGGTCCGGAGTCCGGCAAGGAGTCCGGCACCTCGGAGTCACGAGCTTCATGGGGGACAAGATCGGTGTTCGGCTCTATCGCCGTAGAGGTTGCAGCCCCCGAGGCGGTGTCTAGGCATCCATCCTCGATCTGCGGAGCTGGATCCAAATTGAAGATCGGAGTGGTTTCGAGTGCGGCCTCCAGGGTACTGTCCGGCGGCAGAGCTAAATCATGCCCGACGTGATAGTGCGGCACACTCGGCTGTGGCTTGAATCCGTCGAAGATCAAGTCCCCGCGGATGTCAGCCGTGAAGTCCAAACTTCCAAATCTGACTTGACGGCCCGGGGCGTAACTTTCGATCTGCTCTAGATGGCCAAGCGAATTGGCCCGCAGTGCAAAGCCGCCGAATACGAAGATTTGTCCGAGGAGGAAGGTCTCACCCTGGACTGCATCGTTGATGATGATCGAAGAAGCCATCGAGCCTATCGGTGACAACACAGAGGAACTCTCAATGAAAGCACCAATGTCGGTGTCAAAACCGGCGGATCTCGGTAGGGGGTCCCGAACTGTGCGTCTAGGCGGATGGTAACAGGAGACGAGGGACACGATGTTTTTACCCAGGTTCGGGCCCTCTTGATGGAGGTAAAACCCTACGTCCTGCTTGATTAATATTGATGATGTGGGTTACAAGAGTAGATCTACCACGAGATCAAGGAGGCTAAACCCTAGAAGCTAGCCTATGGTATGATTGTTGTTCGTCCTATGGACTAAAGCCATCCGGTTTATATAGACACCGGAGAGGGCTAGGGTTACACAGAGTCGATTACAATGGTAGGAGATCTACATATCCGTATCGCCAAGCTTGCCTTCCACGCCAAGGAAAGTCCCATCCGGACACGGGACGAAGTCTTCAATCTTGTATCTTCATAGTCTTGGAGTCCGGCCGATGATGGTAGTTCGGCTATCCGGACACCCCCTAGTCCGGGACTCCCTCAATCAATATTATGAATATGTGTATCACTACGATCGAGATCCAACAAACTATTTTCATTGGGTGTATGACCATTGAAGGTTTTATTCATGTAAACAGAACAACAATTATTCTCTGACTTTAAATGAATAACCTTATTGCAATAAACATGATCAAATCATATTCATGCTCAACGCAAATGCCAAATAACATTTATTTAGGTTTAACACTAATCCTGAAAGTATAGGGAGTGTGTGATGATGATCATATCAATCTTGGAACTATTTCCAACACTCATCGTCACTTCCCCTCAACTAGTCTTTGTTTATCATGTAACTCTTGTTTCGAGTTACTAATCTTAGCAACCGAACAAGTATCAAATACTCAGGGGCTACTATAAACACTAGTAAGGCACACATCAATAACCTGTATATCAAATATACCCTTGTTTACTTTGCCATTCTTCTTATCCACCAAATATTCATGGCATTTCCGCTTCCAGTGACCATTTCCTTTGCAGTAGAAGCACTCAGTTTCAGGCTTTGGTCTAGCTTTGGGCTTCCTAGCGGGAGTGAAAACTTGCTTGTCATTCTACTTGAAGATCCCTTTCTTTCCCTATGCCCTTTTCCTTGAAACTAGTGGTCTTGTCAATCATCAACACTTGATGCTCTTTTCTAGATTTCTACCTTCGTCGATTTCAACATCACGAAGAGCTCGGGAATCGTTTTCGTCATCCCTTGCATACTATAGTTCATCACTTGGTTATGGTGACTAGAGAACTTTGTCAATCACTATCTTATCTGGAAGATTAACTCCCACTTGATTCAAGCGATTGTAGTACCCATACAATCTGAGCACATGCTCACTGCTTGAGCTATTCTCCTCCATCTTTTAGCTTTAGAACTTGTTGGAGACTTCATATCTCTCAACTCGGGTATTTGCTTGAAATATTAACTTCAACTTCTGGAACATCTCATATGGTCCATGACGTTCAAAACGTCTTTGAAGTCCCGATTCTAAGCCGTTAAGCATGGTGCACTAAACTATCAAGTAGTCGTCATATTGAGCTAGCCAAACGTTCATAACGTCTGCATCTGCTCCTGCAATAGGTCTGTCACCTAGCGGTGCATCAAGGACATAATTCTTCTGTGCAGCAATGAGGATAAACCTCAGATCATGGATCCAATCCGCATCATTGCTACTAACATCTTTCAACATATTTTTCTCTAGGAACATATCAAAATAAACATAGGGAAGCAATAACGCGAGCTATTGATCTACAACATAATTTGCAAAATACTATCAGGACTAAGTTCATGATAAACTAAAGTTCAATTAATCATATTACTTAAGAACTCCCACTTAGATAGACATCTCTTTGATCATCTAAGTGATCACGTGATCCAAATCAACTAAACCATGTCCGATCATCACGTGAGATGGAGTAGTTTTCAATGGTGAACATCACTATGTTGATCATATCTACTATATGATTCACGCTCGATCTTTTGGTCTCAGTGTTCCGAGGCCATATCTGTATATGCTAGGCTCGTCAAGTTTAACCTGAGTATTCCGCGTGTGCAACTGTTTTGCACCCGTTGTATTTGAACGTAGAGCCTATCACACCCGATCATCACGTGGTGTCTCAGCACGAAGAACTTTCGCAACGGTGCATACTTAGGAAGAACACTTATACCTTGAAAGTTAGTGAGAGATCATCTTATAAAGCTACCACCGAACTAAGCAAAATAAGATGTATAAAAGATAAACATCACATGCAATCAAAATATGTGACATGATATGGCCATCATCATCTTGTGCCTTTTGATCTCCATCTCCAAAGTACTACCATGATCTCCATCGTCACCGGCATGACACCATGATCTCCATCATCTTGATCTATATCAATGTGTCGTCACATGGTCGTCTCGCCAACTATTGCTCTTGCAACTATTGCTATCGCATAGCGATAAAGTAAAGCAATTATTTGGCGCTTGCATCTTATGCAATAAAGAGACAACCATAAGGTTTCTACCAGTTGCCGATAACTTCAACAAAACATGATCATCTCATACAACAATTTATATCTCATCACGTCTTGACCATATCACATCACAACATGCCCTGCAAAAACAAGTTAGACGTCCTCTACTTTGTTGTTGCGAGTTTTACGTGGCTGCTACGGGCTGAGCAAGAACCGTTCTTACCTACGGATCAAAACCACAACGATAGTTCGTTAAGTTAGTGCTGTTTTAACCTTCTCAAGGACCGGGCGTAGCCACACTCGGTTCAACTAAAGTTGGAGAAACTGACACCCGCCAGCCACCTGTGTGCAAAGCACGTCGATAGAACCAGTCTCGTGTAAGTGTACGCGTAATGTCGGTCCGGGCCGCTTCATCCAACAATATCGCCGAACCAAAGTATGACATGCTGGTAAGCAGTATGACTTGTATCGTCCACAACTCACTTGTGTTCTACTTGTGCATATAACATCTACGCATAAAACCTGGCTATGATACCACTGTTGGGGAACGTAGTAATTTCAAAAAAATTCCTACGCACACGCAAGATCATGGTGATGCATAGCAACGAGAGGAGGGAGTGTTGTCTACGTACCCTCGTAGACCGTGAGCGGAAGCGTTAGCACAACACGGTTGATGTAGTTGTACGTCTTCACGGCCCGACCGATTAAGCACCGAAAGCACGTCACCTCTGAGTTCTTACACACGTTCAGCTCGATGACGTCCCTCGAACTCCGACCCAGTCGAGTGTCGAGGGAGAGTTCTGTCAGCACGACGACGTGGTGACGATGATGATGTTCTACCGTCGCAGGGCTTCGCCTAAGCACTGCTACGATATTATCGAGGAGGACTATGGTGGAGAGGGGCACCGCACACGGCTAAGAGATCAATGATCAATTGTTGTGTCTCCAAGGGGTTCCTCCTCCCCGTATATAAAGGAGTGGAGGAGGGGAAGGGCCAGCCCTCTCTATGGCGCGCCCTAGGAGGAGTCCTACTCCCACCGGGAGTAGGATTCCCCCCCTTCCAAGTAGTAGGAGTAGGAGTCAAGGAAAGGGGAGAGAGAAGAGAAGGAAGGAGGGGGCGCAGCCCCTCCCCTAGTCCAATTCGTACTAGGCCTTGGGGGGGGCAACCTCTCCTCTCTCTTTCCCCTAAAGCCCAATAAGGCCCATATACTCCTCGGCGAATTCCCGTAACTCTCCGGTACTCCAAAAAATACCCGAATCACTTGGAACCTTTCCGATGTCCGAATATAGTCGTCCAATATATCGATCTTTACGTCTTGACCATTTCGAGACTCCTCGTCATGTCCCTGATCTCATCCGGGACTCCGAACTACCTTCGGTACATCAAAACACATAAACTCATAATATAACCGTCATCGAACTTTAAGCGTGCGGACCCTACGGGTTCGAGAACAATGTAGACATGACCGAGACACGTCTCCGGTCAATAACCAATAGCGGAACCTGGATGCTCATATTGGCTCCCACATATTCTACGAAGATCTTTATCGGTCAAACCGCATAACAACATACGTTGTTCCCTTTTGTCATCGGTATGTTACTTACCCGAGATTCGATCATCGGTATCTCAATACCTAGTTAAATCTCATTACCGGCAAGTCTCTTTACTCGTTCCATAATACATCATCCTGAAACTAACTCATTAGTTACAATGTTTGTAAGGCTTATAGTGATGTGCATTACCGAGTGGGCCCAGAGATACCTCTTTGACAATCGGAGTGACAAATCCTAATCTCGAAATACGCCAACCCAACAAGTACCTTCGGAGACACCTGTAGAGCACCTTTATAATCACCCAGTTACGTCGTGACGTTTGGTAGCACACAAAGTGTTCCTCCGGTAAACGAGAGTTGCATAATCTCATAGTTATAGGAACGTGTATAAGTCATGAAGAAAGCAATAGCAACATACTAAACGATCAAGTGCTAAGCTAACGGAATGGGTCAAGTCAATCACATCATTCTCCTAATGATGTGATCTCGTTAATCAAATGACAACTCATGTCTATGATTAGGAAACTTAACCATCTTTGATTAACGAGCTAGTCAAGTAGAGGCATACTAGTGACACTATGTTTGTCTATGAATTCACACATGTATTATGTTTCCGGTTAATACAATTCTAGCATGAATAATAAACATTTATCATGAAATAAGGAAATATATAATAACTTTATTATTGCCTCTAGGGCATATTTCCTTCAAGATTAACTGTCCGGATCCGCTACCTGAAGATCCAGAATCGCCTCTTCTAACAAAGATGTTGTTTCCGGTGCCCTATGAGGTGCCGGAGAAGAAGGCCAAGAAGACAGCCGCAGGGACCAGAGATGGTCTCCGGCGCAAGGTTGCACCGGACATGACGTCCGCAGACACCGAGACGCACTCCTCCACCAAGGAGGAGGAGGAGGAGGAAATCCATCCCCCACCTACTGGGGGGAGAAAGAAGAGGAAGGCCGCCACACATGGGGAGGCCGAGGTGTCCAAGAAGGGAAAAACCTTCCTTCCGGACCATTCCACCGCAGCTACCAACAACGGCGAGGAGTGGGAACCCAGGGTCAAGCCCCTGGCTAAGTCGTAATTATCCGGACACAATAGTATTTCCGGTATGTTTGCTTTATCGCTTCTTAATGTGCCAAACATGCACCTGCAGTCCGGCCAAATCCAACATCGAGATATCCTCCTCTTTAGAGGGATTGTTGGACCCATTGGCGATGAACAGCGAGTCTCTTCCGATAGCCACCTCCCCCAAGGCTGCGGACGACACTGAGGTGTTGTCTCAAAGGATACCAGGCCAAGGGGAGACAGTTCCGGAGACGCCTCCAGTCGAAACCCCGGTCGTCGGACACATGGGGGGAAAGACCCCCACGGACTCCGATAATGGGGGCTGCATCCAATTTGGGCCCCAACCGAATACGGCTCCGGACACCCAAGTGGTTCCGGATTCAGGCAGGCAGCCTCTCCCTAAGAAGGGCGAGCCGCCTGTACCGATGACCTCTGTCCATCTAGAGGCACCGGACAACTTGCTGGAAACGCTTCGCGGCGCTTCCATTGATGAAGAACACCATACGGTGATTGAGAAGGTACGGTCCGCCAAAAGCGGATTGACTGAAGCCTGCACTAGCCTTCTAACAGGCTTTGAGGTAAGTAATAAAATTGTGACAGAATATCATAGTGTAGACAGTAGCCCCTGATGCTCTGTTTAGTGTTCGGAAAGAAAAGCCGAATAGAGGATCAAATAATATTCACAGGAGTCTAACATAAGATGTCTATGTAAATAAGTAGGCGTCGCTGCTGGCCTATGCCACTCGTACTGCAGAGGTCTCTGGACTAAAGTAGGACCTGGGGAGGACCGAGGGAGAGCTCGTCCTCGTGAAGAGGCAGCTGGAGGAAAGTCAAGGTACGTAATACCCTGCCTATATACTTATGAAGGATAAATGTTTTCTGCTGATAAAAGCGTCATGAACTTTTATAGGGGCCACGACCGAAGTGGCGGCTCTTAAGAAGGCGCTGGCCGAGGCTGAAGACAAAGCGGCCAAGGAACACGTCGCGTGCGAGAAGCAAGAGGCCCGGGTCAGTGAGGTCCAGCAAGAGCTCCAGGATTTCGTCCAGAAGTACGAGTCCTTGGAGCGTGACTCTAAGACTCAAGAGTCCGAGCTTGCCAAGGCCCTCCAGAGTGCACAAGACGCCAGAGCCAAAGCCCAGAAGGCCCTCCAGGAGATCCAGGCGGCCAAGAAGATTGCGGCGGGTAAGGCATTTGTTATGCAAAGCAAGCATGTGAAGGAGACATTCTTTTTATTTACCTGTTTGGAGTTCTCCAGGAGCGATTGCAGATCTGCCACGCAACATATCAGATGCCGCAGAGTTCTACCGAGCCGAAGAAGGGAGCTCAACGGAGAAGTTGTTCTGGTCTCAATATCTTGGGACAGAACATCCGATGCCCTTGAGCGACCAGCTGAAGCAACTGGTCGAGCTACACAAGGCAGCCGAACTGGCCATGAAGGACCTCATAGTCCGACTACGGCCTGCCGAGCCTATGCCTAGCAGCTACTTCGGTCTCGTGAAGTGGCTTGTGAGTGCCTGCCCACGACTTGAAGTCATAAAGCGATTGGTTTGCATTGAAGGTGCGCGGATGGCCTTTGCCCATGCAAAGATGCATTGGGCGAAGATGGACGCCATGGCGCTGATGACCGAGGGGCCACTGAAGGGCAAGGAGCACCGCCGGCCCGAAAAATATTATGACAATGTCCTGAAGGGATCCCTCCTTGTGGCGGAGCAATATACAAAGGATGCAATCGTTGAATGAATGCATTCATTTTATCCTGTAATATGAAACAAGTTCATTTGCGCAATATAATGCTTGTTGATTTAAAATTTTACCTCATGTGTGGCCGTTTATAAAATCTGAGAGTTGGCCAGTCGTCGGCTTCTGCCCCCATGTAACCAGTACAGGGGTGTTCGGGATAAATCTAAACACTCTTTATCCAAGTTTTTGGTCCTTTAAGGAGGTGTCTAGCGACGAACAAGGCAATCCGACTATACAACTTTATCACCCTCACTTAGCCATAGAAGTTCTATAATTTTAAATTTTGGCGTAGCCCCTGGTATTCAGAAGGCCGAACTTGGGGTGCTATACATGCCTAAATCGGACAAAGACCGATTTCTCGCATAAAGCGGAAAAAATCTTTAAGGATTTGAAACCTCTCGAACAGCGACCAACTCTCATCGCATCATGACAGTCAATTTTCGGCTTTCTCTACTGAGGTGCTCGTCCGGAAGAACCGGGACACAATCGCAGTAGTTCTCCCTTTACTACCCTAGCCGATATAGCGGAACGTAGGGTAGCAAGGACAGGAGTCGGGAAACCCAACTATTGACCCAAGACATGATTCGGAGCTGATGCATATAATGCTATAAGTTCGGGGTGCCGCACTATTAAAAGTGTTCGAACTTTCTTGCCGTGTTATAGGGTACACTGAAGCCCCTGGCGAACTGAACATACCAGAATGTACGGGTGCGATTTGTAATAAATAAACAGTCAAGGAAAAAAATTGAAGTAATAAGCTGACGCTGCAAATTATTTTCCATTGTTATTTGAGTAATACGTCAAGCCGTATGTATACAAGTAGTGCAATAAGCAAATAGGGCTATATGACATGCCCTAACTAAGAGCGAGCTGCGTGTGGGTATGTAAAACAGGTATAACAATCGTTAGCAGAGACCACCTGGGGATTCCCTTGTACACCAAAGCTCCTTGCTTCCTTGGTGTATCTGTCCCATGATGGGTCCGATGATCAGGTTATCGGAAGAGCCTCAAGAAGAGAAGAACCTGAAAAAAGAAAAAGGTGAAGGTATGCGGATCCTGGGGCGATTGAGCCGCATTGTGGACCGCGGTCTAGTTGTGCCTCCGTCTATGCCCATGGTATTTTATGTGCGTAATTATGTACACGCGATATGAATTTCACCGCTTGATTGGGACTAGGACGGAGGACGAATTGCTAGGTGAGCTCTGGACGGGCCGGACGATCCTGTTGCGGAGTAGTTTGGAATCACTTGACGGTGTCCGGGGGCTTTATTGCCGAATTGAGGGTCTGCCTAAGGAGGCTGCTCTGTACTTCTGCTGCAAGGGCCGCAATGTGTTCCTCCGTACGGAGGGAGCGCCCTGTATTTCCATTGACTGTTATAACACCGTGAGGTCCGGGCATCTTGAGCTTGAGGTAGGCATAGTGTGGCCCCGCATTGAATCGGGTGAATGCGGTTCGTCCAAGCAGTGCATGATAACCACTACAGAAGGGGACGATATCAAAGATTAACTCCTCGCTTCAGAAATTGTCCGGGGATCCGAAGACCACTTCCAGTGTGATTGAGCCTGTACAACAGGCCTCTACACCTGGTATGACACCTTTGAAGGTGGTTTTGGTGGGTTTGATCCTTGAGGGATCGATACCCATTTTGCACACTGTATCCTGATAAAGCAGGTTCAGGCTGCTGCCACCGTCCATGAGGACTCGTGTGAGGTGGAATCCATCAATAATAGGGTCAAGGACTAGTGTGGCTGAGCCGCCATGACGAATACTGGTCGGATGGTCCCTGCGATCAAAGGTGATCGGATAGGAAGACCATGGGTTGAACTTTGGGGCGACTGGCTCCATCGCTTAGACGTCCCTTAGTGCGCGCTTCCGCTCCCGCTTGGGAATATGGGTGGCGTATATCATATTTACCGTTTTGACTTGGGAGGATTTCTTCTATCCCCCTGTGTTTGGTGGCTGGGGCTCCTCGTCGTCATCACTATGCAACCCCTTTTCCTTGTTTTCGGCATTTATTTTGTCGGCCTGTTTAATACCCAACATTCTCTGTTGGTGTGGTTGGATGGTTTATCGGGGGTGCCGTGGATTTGACATGGATGATCGAGTATGTGGTCCAGACTGGACGGGCTCGGATTGTTTCTTTTAAATGGCTTTTTCCGTTGGCCGGACTTGGAGCAACCGAATCCGGCATTGACGGCCGTGTCTTCGGTGTTATCGCCATTGTTGTGACGCTTGTGTCTGTTGCGTCGGGGCTTGCCGTTGCTATCTCTGGCGTCTGAAGTGCCAGGATTTCTTGATGTGTTGTTGCTACGAGCCAACTAGCTATCCCCGCCCGCACAAAAGCGGGTCATGAGTGTCGTAAGGGCTGCCATGGACTTCGGCTTCTCTTGGCCGAGGTGTCGGGCGAGCCACTCGTCACGGATGTTATGCTTAAAGGCCGCTAGGGCTTCGCATTCCGGACAGTCGACGATTTGGTTCTTTTTAGTTAAGAACCGAGTCCAGAATTTCCTGGCTGACTCTCCGGGCTGTTGGGTTATGTGACTTAAGTCATCAACATCTGGTGGTCGCACATAAGTGCCCTGAAAGTTGTCAAGGAATGCGTCTTCCAGGTTCTCCATACTGCCAATGGAGTTTCCCGACAGACTATTCAGCCAGTGCCGAGCTGGTCCCTTGAGTTTTAGTGGGAGGTACTTGATGGCATGGAGATCATCGCCGCGGGCCATGTGAATGTGGAGAAGGAAATCTTCAACCCATACCGTGGGGTCTATTGTCCCATCATATGGTTCGATGTTTACGGGTTTAAACCCTTCTAGGAATTCATGCTCCATCACTTCGTCTATGAAGCATAGGGGGCCTGCGGCGCCTCTATGTCGGGCTACATCGTGACGCAGTTTGGATGAATCTGGTCTGCTGTATTCAGCCCGGACGGATTTGTATTTAGTATATTCGGCGTGGCAGTCATCATCACGTGTTGGGGCGCGCCCCCGCGATCCGTAGATCGATCTTGACTGTCCTGCTTTGTTTTCCAATTCGTCTCGCAGGTCATGCGTGTAGCCCCGGGCCTTCGTGTTTTTATTTGTTCGGCGACGGTGTGTGAGCTGGTGTTCCGACTGATACGCCGCTTTGTCTCGGCCACGAGGTGGTCGGTCAGCCGCATCCTGCGCTGGTAGTATAGGCTCTAGTGCCTCGTCCTCAAATTGAGGTAACAACCTGCGCCTCGGGTAACTTTTGGTTGGGTGCTCGAGTCCATATTCCTCGGCCGCCAAGACCTCAGTCCATCTATCAATGAGTAGATCTTGATCAGCTTGAAGTTGCTGCTGTTTTTTCTTTAGTCTCTTTGCAGTGGCTATAAGCCGACGCTTGAAGCGCTCCTGCTCGACGGGATCCTCAGGCATGGTAAATTCTTCGTCGCTGAGGCTCACCTCGTCTTCGTAGAGGGGCATGCAATTGTCATCCTCTGAATCTTCATTCATGGCCTGTTCATCGGGGCTAGCTTGCCCGTCCTCCCGTCCGGCCTGTTCGAAGCTTGGCTGGGCGGGATTGTTTTCGTCTTCGGCATCATCCGGAGTGCTATTGCCTCTTGTATCGGTATTGCTATTTCCACCCTGGCGTGGTTTAGAGCGGCGCTGCTGACGTCGGCGCTTCGGCTGTTTCTCAGGAGGATTATCCTCGTTGCATCCTTTTGATCCTCGCCATTGTTTTCTTTGGGTGTGTCCACCATATATATGTCATATGATGAGGTGGCTGTCTAGCGCCCTGTGGGCGGTGGTTCCTGTTCTTCTCCGGCATCGTCGTCCATACCGTTGATGTCTTCAGAGTTGAAATCAAGCATGTCGGTTAAGTCGTCGACAATGGCTATTAAGTGGGTGGTGGGTGGGTAACGAATTCCTTTGTCGTCCGCTTCCCACTCAAGCCAGACATAGTTCGGCCAAGAGTCTCCCGACAAGGAGAGAGATTTTAATGAGTTTAGCACGTCGCCCAAGGGCGAGTGTTGAAAGATGTCCGCAGAGCTGAACTCCAAGATCGGTGCCTAGTTAGATCCGATGGGCGCGGATACGCGCGGTTCGGAGCCTATGGCCGGAGACAAGTCCGAGGGTCCGATGACACAGACCTCATTGGAAGTGAAATCTGTGTTCGACTCTATCGCCGTTGAGTGTGCGGCTTCCGTGGCGGGGTCCATCCTCCCGTCCTCGGATGGCATGATCCGCACTGGATCTAAAGCCAGGGCAGCTGCAGGTGAGGTCTCCTGAACACCGTCCGATGGCAGATCTAGGTCATGCTCATCATGGCTGTAGGGTGCACCTGTCATGGGCTCGAATCCGTCGAAGATCAGGTCTCCACGGATGTTGGCAGTGTAGTTCAGGCTTCCAAACCAGACCTGATGGCCAAGGGCATAGCTATCAATCGGCTCCAAATGGCCAAGCGAGTTGGCCCATAGTGCAAAGTCACCGAATACGAAGATCTGTCCGGGGAGGAAAACCTGACCATGGACCGCATCATTGTAGATAATTGAAGTAGCCATCAAGCCTTATGGTGACGACTGATACGTCTCCAACGTATCTATAATTTATGAAGCATTCATGCTATTTTATTATCTATTTTGAATGATACGTGCTTTATTATACACTTTTATATTACTTTTGGGACTAACCTATTAACCAGAGGCCCAGCCCATATTGCTGTTTTATTGCCTATTTCAGTATTTCAAAGAAAAGGAATATGAAATGGAGTCCAAACGGAATGAAACCTTCAGGAGCGTGATTTTTAGGAAGAATATGACCCGGGAGACTTGGAGTTCACGTCAGAAGAGCATCGAGAAAGCCATGAGATAGGAGGGCGTGCCCACCCCCTGGGCGCGCCCTACCCTCTCGTGGGCCCCTCGAGGCTCCCCCGACCGACTTCTTTCGCCTATATAAGCCTACGTACCCTAAAAACATCAAATATCAAGATAGATCGGGAGTTCCGCCGCCGCAAGCCTGTGTAGCCACCAAAAACCTCTCGGGAGCCCGTTCCGGCACCCTGCCGTAGGGGGAACCCATCACCGGTGGCCATCTTCATCATCCCAGCGCTATCCATGACGAGGAGGGAGTAGTTCACCCTCGGGGCTGAGGGTATGTACTAGTAGCTATGTGTTTGATCTCTCTCTCTCTCTCATGTTCTCTCTATGGCACGATCTTGATGTATCGCGCGCTTTGCTATTATAGTTGGATCTTATGATGTTTCGCCCCTCTACTCTCTTGTGATGAATTGAGTTTCCCTCTTGAAGTTATCTTATCAGATTGAGTCTTTAATTTGAGAACACTTGATGTATGTCTTGTCGTGCTTATCTGTGGTGACAATAGCGATTGGCACACGTTTTCTTGACTCTCCGGTAGAAACTTTGGGGCACTCTTTGAAGTACTTTGTGTTGGTTGGATGAATCTGTGATTGTGTGATGCATATCGTATAATCATGCCCACGGATACTTGAGGTGATAATGGAGTATCTAGGTGACATTAGGGTTTTGGTTGATTTGTGTCTTAAGGTGTTATTCTAGTATGAACTCTTTAATAGATTAATCCGAAAGAATAGCTTTGAGGTGGTTTCGTACCCTACCATAATCTCTTCGTTTGTTCTCCGCTATTAGTGGCTTTGGAGTGACTCTTTGTTGCATGTTGAGGGATTGTTATATGATCTATCTATGTTATTATTGTTGAGAGAACTTGCACTAGTGAAAGTATGAACCCTAGGCCTTGTTTCCTATCATTGCAATACCATTTACGCTCACTTTTATCTTTAGTTAGCTTGCTGTTTTTATATTTTCAGATTACAAAACCTATATCTTCCAACCATATTGCACTTGTATCACCATCTCTTCGCCGAACTAGTGCACCTATACAATTTACCATTGTATTGGGTGTGTTGGGGACACAAGAGACTCTTTGTTATTTGGTTGCAGGGTTGCTTGAGAGAGACCATCTTCATCCTACGCCTCCTACGGATTGATAAACCTTAGGTCATCCACTTGAGGGAAATTTGCTACTATCCTACAAACCTGTGCACTTGCAGGCCCAACAACGTCTACAAGAAGAAGGTTGTGTAGTAGACATCAAGCTCTTTTCTGGCGCCGTTGCCAGGGAGGCTAGGTAAACGGCACTCACACCCCGTCAACTAAGATCTTTTCTGGCGCCGTTGCCGGGGAGGTGAGTGCTTGAAGGTATATCTTTAGATCTTGCAATCGAATCTTTTTGTTTCTTGTTTTATCACTAGTTTAGTTTATAAAAGAAAACCAAAAAAATGGAGTTGAGTTTGTCTCATACGCTTCATATTTTTAATATCTTTCTTGAGTTTGATGAAAAGGAAATTGTGCTCAAGTGATAGAAGAAGAAGTCTATAAAATGTTTGGTACTAAATCTTTGTATGATGAGCATGATTGCAATGTTGTTAGTATGAATTCCTTGAATATCCATGATGCTAATGATATGCAAAGCCACAAGCTTTGGGATGGTATGTTTGATGAAGATGATATGTTTAGTCCCCCAAGTTTTGATGAGAATATTTATTTTGATGAAAGCATGCTTCCTATTTATGATGATTATATTGATGAAAGTGGATTTGGAGAGGTCATGACTTTATTTAGTGATGAATCCACTATTTCGGAAGAGGTTCCAATTGATTATGAGAACAAAGTTGCTATCTATGATGATTATTGTGATGACTTGTATGCTATTAAGAATAATGATAACCATGAAACTTGTCATCATGATTTTAGTTTTCAATTGGATTATGGCTCACATGATAATTATTTTGTTGAGTTTGCTCCCACTACTATTCCGAATGAGAAAATTTTTGCTTATGTGGAGAGTAGTAGATTTTCTATGCTTGTAGATCATGAAAAGAATGCTTTAGGTGCTGGTTATATTGTTTAATTAATTCATGATGCTACTGAAAATTATTATGAGGGAGGAACATATGCTTGTAGGAATTGCAATAATATCAAGTTTCCTCTCTATGTGCTTAAAATCTTCAAACTATGCTTGTTTTACCTTCCTATGCTTGTTGATTATTGTTCCCATAAGTTGTTTGCTCATGAAATCCCTATGCATAGGAAGTGGGTTAGACTTAAATGTGCTAGTCATATGCTTCATGATGCTCCCGTTATGTTTCAATTCTTATCTTTTATATGAGCATCATTGCCATCATCATGCCTAGCTAAAAAGCATTAAAGAAAAGCGCTTGTTGGGAGACAACCCAGTATTTATCCTTACTGTTTTTGTGTGTTAACATGATTATGCTACTGTAGTAATCATGTTGTATAGCTTTTGTTTCAATAAAGTGCCAAGTAAGACCTTTAGGATAGCTTACGGTGATAGTTGTGTTGATCCTGCTGAGAATCAGAAACTTTTGCACCCAGTAAATTAGTTTTGTTATTTCACAGAGACGTGCTTCTGATCTGATTCTTTTTGCTCTTGATTGGTACACAAATTTATTATGCCTTCCTAATTTGGTAGGATTTTTGGAGTTTCAGAAGTATACGTTTGATACAGATTATTACAGACTGTTCTGTTTTTGATAGATTCTGTTTTCTATGTGTTGTTTGCTTATTTTGATGAATCTATGAGTAGTATCGGAGTGTATGAACCATAGAGAAGTTAGAATACAGTAGATATTACATCAATATGAATTTAGAATGAGTTCATTACAGTACCCAAGTGGTGGTTTTATTTTCTTATTCTAACAGAGCTTACGAGTTTTCTGTTGAGTTTTGTGCTGTGGAGTTTTCAAGTTTTGGGTAAAGATTCGATGGACTATGGAATAAGGAGTGGCAAGAACCTAAGCTTGGGGATGCCCATGGCACCCCAAGATATTCAAGAATAGCCAAAAGCCTAAGCTTGGGGATGCCCCGGAAGGCATCCCCTCTTTCGTCTTCGTTCATCGATAACTTTACTTGGAGCTATATTTTTATTCACCACATGATATGTGTTTTGCTTGGAGCGTGTTTTATTTTGTTAGTATTTGCTTGCTGTTAGTAAGAATGATGTTTTGCATCTTTATTTTCAATAAAAATGTCAAGGATAGCCTTTACCATGCTTATTTTGCTAGTATACATGTTGCTGTTTGAAAACAGAAAGTTTACTGCTGTTGCAAAAATTCCCTAGAAACGTCAGAGAATGATATAATGTTGAAACTTTTTGCATATAAAGATCTGATAAATTTACTACAGTGGTAATTTTATTTCATAATTTTTGGAGTTAGGGAAGTATTGATACTCTTGCATTCTTTACAGACTGTACTGTTTTGGCAGATTGCTGTTATGTTTGCATTGTTTGCACATGTTTGCTTGTTTAATGATTCTATTTGAGGATAGGAGTATTAAATATGCAGAGGCATTTAGTATGAAATGTTGAATAATAATTTTAGTGATTTGTTACAGTAGAAAATGAAAAGGTTTTGCATTGGTTTATACTAACCTATCTATCGAGTTCTTGTTGAGTTTGGTGTGGATAAAGCTTTTGATAAAAAGAGAAACCATGATATGAGAGGAATTAAGGAGACACAAAAGTTCAAGCTTGGGGATGCCCAAGGCACCCCAAGATAATATTTCAAGAAGTCTCAAGCATCTAAGCTTGGGGATGCCCGGTAGGCATCCCACATTTCTTCTTCAACAACTATCGGTTAGTATCGGTTGAGCCTAAGTTTTTGCTTCTTCACATGAGTTGTGCTATCCTTGCAATGTCATTTTATTTTGTTTTGCTTGCTGTTTGATTAGAGTACCAAGATCTGAAATTCCTTAATGTTAGAGAGTCTTCACATAGTTGCACAATTATTTAGCTACTCATTGATCTTCACTTATATCTTTTTGGAGTAGTTTTTCATTTACTCGTGTGCTTCACTTATATCCTTTGAGTAAATGGTTGAATGAGTTGAATGTAATAAATCTGAAATTATATATGCCTTATTTGCTTATCCCATGGGGAGTAATGACTTCACATCTAAGAAGTAGAGGTTGTAAATTTATTGAAGGTTAGCAAGCATTGTATTGGTCATTTGAACAATTCATGAAAGAATATTGAAGGAAGAGAGATTTCACATATAAATATACTATCATAGACATATTTTATAGTTGTGAGCACTCATTAAGTATGACATGCTAAAGAGTTAATGTTGGACAAGGAAGACAACATAATGAGTTATGTTTTCGCACATCTCAGTTAAAGTATATTGTCATGGATCATTCCAACATGTTGAGCTTGACTTTCCCCCTCATGGTAGCAAAATTCCTTGCACGAAGTAGAGATACTACTTGTGCTTCCAAATATCCTTAAACCCAGTTTTGCCATGAGAGTCCACCATACCTACCTATGGATTGAGTAAGATCCTTCAAGTAAGTTGTCATCGGTGCAAGCAATAAAAATTGCTCTCTAAATATGTACGATATTTTGGTGTGAAGAAAATAGCTTTATACGATCTTGTTATGGAAGCAATAAAAGTGATGGACTGCATAGTAAAGGTCCATATACAAGTGGCAATATAAAGTGACATTCATTCGCATTAAGATTTTGTGCATCCAACCCTAAAAGCGCATGACAACCTCTGCTTCCCTCTGCGAAGGGCCTATCTTTTACTTTATGCAAGAGTCAAGGTGATCTTCACCTTTCCCTTTTTCATTTTATCCTTTGGCAAGCACTTTGTGTTTGGGTGATCCTGATATATATATATCCAATTGGATGTAAGTTAGCATGAACTATTATTGTTGACATCACCCAAAGGTGAATACGTTGGGAGGCAACACTATAAGCCCCTATCTTTCTCAGTGTCCGATTGAAACTCCATAACCATTAGTATTGCGTGAGTGTTAGCAATTGTAGAAGACTATATGATAGTTGAGTATGTGGAGCTTGCTATTCCTGAAAATAAGATGAATTGTAATTGTTTGATGACTAAGAATGAAGTTTGCTAGTTTTCAAGAAAGTTTATAGTCTATGCTTTAACATGTGAATTGCATGTTGCTTGTTCGTGAGAAGTTTTATGAGATGAACTACTGTTATGACTTATTATCATGCTAAGAAAGGTGATTGAAATTATCATTGATCAAACTTGTGCACCTTCTAGCATTCACACTTCATAAATTCTTTATTTTATCATTTACCTACTCGAGGACGAGTAGGAATTAAGCTTGGGGATGCCCCGGTAGGCATCCCACCTTTCTTCTGCAACAACTATTGGTTAGTATCGGTTGAGCCTAAGTTTTTGCTTCTTCACATGAGTTGTGCTATCCTTGCAATGTCATTTTATTTTGTTTTGCTTGCTGTTTGATTAGAGTACCAAGATATGAAATTCCTTAATGTTAGAGAGTCTTCACATAGTTGCACAATTATTTAGCTACTCATTGATCTTCACTTATATCTTTTTGGAGTAGTTTTTCATTTACTCATGTGCTTCACTTATATCCTTTGAGTAAATGGTTGAATGAGTTGAATGTCATAAATCTGAAATTATATATGCCTTATTTGCTTATCCCATGGGGAGTAATGACTTCACATCTAAGAAGTAGAGGTTGTAAATTTATTGAAGGTTAGCAAGCATTGTATTGGTCATTTGAACAATTCATGAAAGAATATTGAAGGAAGAGAGATTTCACATATAAATATACTATCTTAGACATCTTTTATAGTTGTGAGCACTCATTAAGTATGACATGCTAAAGAGTTGATGTTGGACAAGGAAGACAACGTAATGGGTTATGTTTTCGCACATCTCAGTTAAAGTATATTGTCATGGATCATTCAAACATGTTGAGCTTGCCTTTCCCCCTCATGCTAGCCAAATTCCTTGCACCAAGTAGAGATACTACTTGTGCTTCCAAATATCCTTAAACCCAGTTTTGCCATGAGAGTCCACCATACCTACCTATGGATTGAGTAAGATCCTTCAAGTAAGTTGTCATCGGTGCAAGCAATAAAAATTGCTCTCTAAATATGTATGATCTTTTGGTGTGAAGAAAATAGCTTTATACGATCTTGTTATGGAAGCAATAAAAGTGATGGACTGCATAGTAAAGGTCCATATACAAGTGGCAATATAAAGTGACGTTCATTCACATTAAGATTTTGTGCATCCAACCCTAAAAGCGCATGACAACCTCTGCTTCCCTCTGCGAAGGGCCTATCTTTTACTTTATGTCTTTTACTTTATGCAAGAGTCAAGGTGATCTTCACCTTTCCCTTTTTCATTTTATCCTTTGGCAAGCACTTTGTGTTTGGGTGATCCTGGTATATATATATATATATATATATATATATATATATATATATATCCAATTGGATGTAAGTTAGCATGAACTATTATTGTTGACATCACCCAAAGGTGAATACGTTGGGAGGCAACACTATAAGCCCCTATCTTTCTCAGTGTCCGATTGAAACTCCATAACCATTAGTATTGCGTGAGTGTTAGCAATTGTAGAAGACTATATGATAGTTGAGTATGTGGAGCTTGCTATTCCTGAAAATAAGATGAATTGTAATTGTTTGATGACTAAGAATGAAGTTTGATAGTTTTCAAGAAAGTTTATAGTCTATGCTTTAACATGTGAATTGCTTGTTGCTTGTTCGTGAGAAGTTTTATGAGATGAACTACTGTTATGACTTATTATCATGCTAAGAAAGGTGATTGAAATTATCATTGATCAAACTTGTGCACCTTCTAGCATTCACACTTCATAAATTCTTTCTTTTATCATTTACCTACTCGAGGACGAGTAGGAATTAAGCTTGGGGATGCCCCGGTAGGCATCCCACCTTTCTTCTTCAACAACTATCGGTTAGTATCGGTTGAGCCTAAGTTTTTGCTTCTTCACATGAGTTGTGCTATCCTTGCAATGTCATTTTATTTTGTTTTGCTTGCTGTTTGATTAGAGTACCAAGATCTGAAATTCCTTAATGTTAGAGAGTCTTCACATAGTTGCACAATTATTTAGCTACTCATTGATCTTCACTTATATCTTTTTGGAGTAGTTTTTCATTTACTCGTGTGCTTCACTTATATCCTTTGAGTAAATGGTTGAATGAGTTGAATGTCATAAATCTGAAATTATATATGCCTTATTTGCTTATCCCATGGGGAGTAATTACTTCACATCTAAGAAGTAGAGGTTGTAAATTTATTGAAGGTTAGCAAGCATTGTATTGGTCATTTGAACAATTCATGAAAGAATATTGAAGGAAGAGAGATTTCACATATAAATATACTATCTTAGACATCTTTTATAGTTGTGAGCACTCATTAAGTATGACATGCTAAAGAGTTGATGTTGGACAAGGAAGACAACGTAATGGGTTATGTTTTCGCACATCTCAGTTAAAGTATATTGTCATGGATCATTCAAACATGTTGAGCTTGCCTTTCCCCCTCATGCTAGCCAAATTCCTTGCACCAAGTAGAGATACTACTTGTGCTTCCAAATATCCTTAAACCCAGTTTTGCCATGAGAGTCCACCATACCTACCTATGGATTGAGTAAGATCCTTCAAGTAAGTTGTCATCGGTGCAAGCAATAAAAATTGCTCTCTAAATATGTATGATCTTTTGGTGTGAAGAAAATAGCTTTATACGATCTTGTTATGGAAGCAATAAAAGTGATGAACTGCATAGTAAAGGTCCATATACAAGTGGCAATATAAAGTGACGTTCATTCACATTAAGATTTTGTGCATCCAACCCTAAAAGCGCATGACAACCTCTGCTTCCCTCTGCGAAGGGCCTATCTTTTACTTTATGTCTTTTACTTTATGCAAGAGTCAAGGTGATCTTCACCTTTCCCTTTTTCATTTTATCCTTTGGCAAGCACTTTGTGTTTGGGTGATCCTGATATATATATATCCAATTGGATGTAAGTTAGCATGAACTATTATTGTTGACATCACCCAAAGGTGAATACGTTGGGAGGCAACACTATAAGCCCCTATCTTTCTCAGTGTCCGATTGAAACTCCATAACCATTAGTATTGCGTGAGTGTTAGCAATTGTAGAAGACTATATGATAGTTGAGTATGTGGAGCTTGCTATTCCTGAAAATAAGATGAATTGTAATTGTTTGATGACTAAGAATGAAGTTTGATAGTTTTCAAGAAAGTTTATAGTCTATGCTTTAACATGTGAATTGCTTGTTGCTTGTTCGTGAGAAGTTTTATGAGATGAACTACTGTTATGACTTATTATCATGCTAAGAAAGGTGATTGAAATTATCATTGATCAAACTTGTGCACCTTCTAGCATTCACACTTCATAAATTCTTTCTTTTATCATTTACCTACTCGAGGACGAGTAGGAATTAAGCTTGGGGATGCCCCGGTAGGCATCCCACCTTTCTTCTTCAACAACTATCGGTTAGTATCGGTTGAGCCTAAGTTTTTGCTTCTTCACATGAGTTGTGCTATCCTTGCAATGTCATTTTATTTTGTTTTGCTTGCTGTTTGATTAGAGTACCAAGATCTGAAATTCCTTAATGTTAGAGAGTCTTCACATAGTTGCACAATTATTTAGCTACTCATTGATCTTCACTTATATCTTTTTGGAGTAGTTTTTCATTTACTCGTGTGCTTCACTTATATCCTTTGAGTAAATGGTTGAATGAGTTGAATGTCATAAATCTGAAATTATATATGCCTTATTTGCTTATCCCATGGGGAGTAATGACTTCACATCTAAGAAGTAGAGGTTGTAAATTTATTGAAGGTTAGCAAGCATTGTATTTGTTTGATCTCTCTCTCTCTCTCTCTCTCTCTCTCTCTCTCTCTCTCTCGTGTTCTCTCTATGGCACGATCTTGATGTATCGCGAGCTTTGCTATTATAGTTGGATCTTATGATGTTTCTCCCCCTCTACTCTCTTGTGATGAATTGAATTTCCCTCTTGAAGTTATCTTATCGGATTGAGTCTTTAATTTGAGAATACTTGATGTATGTCTTGCCGTGCTTATCTGTGGTGACAATGGGATTTCACGTGCCACTTGATGTATGTTTTGGTGACCAACTTGCGGGTTCCGCCCATGAACCTATGCATAGGGGTTGGCACACGTTTTCTTGACTCCCCGGTTGAATATTTGGGGCACTCTTTGAAGTACTTTGTGTTGGTTGGATGAATCTGAGATTGTGTGATGCATATCGTATAATCATGCCCACGGATACTTGAGGTGACAATGGAGTATCTAGGTGACATTAGGGTTTTGGTTTATTTGTGTCTTAAGGTGTTATTATAGTACGAACTCTTTAATAGATTGATCCGAAAGAATAGGTTTGAGGTGGTTTCATACCCTACCATAATCTCTTCGTTTGTTCTCCGCTATTAGTGGCTTTGGAGTGACTCTTTGTTGCATGTTGAGGGATTGTTATATGATCTATCTATGTTACTATTGTTGAGAGAACTTGCACTAGTGAAAGTATGAACCCTAGGCCTTGTTTTCCTATCATTGCAATACCATTTACGCTCACTTTTATCTTTAGTTAGCTTGCTGTTTTTATATTTTCAGATTACAAAACCTATATCTTCCAACCATATTGCACTTGTATCACCATCTCTTCGCCGAACTAGTGAACCTATACAATTTACCATTGTATTGGGTGTGTTGGGGACACAAGAGACTCTTTGTTATTTGGTTGCAGGGTTGCTTGAGAGAGACCATCTTCATCCTACGCCTCCTATGGATTGATAAACCTTAGGTCATCCACTTGAGGGAAATTTGCTACTGTCCTACAAACCTGTGCACTTGCAGGCCCAACAACGTCTACAAGAAGAAGGTTATGTAGTAGACATCAACGACACAGTGGAACTCTCAATGAAAGCACCAATGTCGGTGTCAAAACCGGCGGATCTCGGGTAGGGGGTCCCGAACTGTGCGTCTAAGGCTAATGGTAACAGGAGGCGGGGGACACGATGTTTACCCAGGTTCGGGCCCTCTCTATGGAGGTAATACCCTACTTTCTGCTTGATTGATCTTGATGATGAGTATTACAAGAGTTGATCTACCACGAGATCGTAGAGGCTAAACCCTAGAAGCTAGCATATGATTATGATTATTGTTGTTGTCCTACGGACTAAACCCTCCGGTTTATATAGACACCGGATCGGGTAGGGTTACACAGAGTCGGTTATAGAGAAGGGAATCTACATATCTGAATTGCCAAGCTTGCCTTCCACGCAAAGGAGAGTCCCACCCGGACACGGGACGAAGTCTTCAATCTTGTATCTTCATAGTCCAACAGTCCGGCATAAGCATATAGTCCAGCTGTCCGAGGACCCCCTAATCCAGGACTCCCTCAACTTCAACCCATGAAGGGTAATGGTTGCGCGAGTCCACGGAGGGATCCACCCACGAAGGGTCCACGAAGAAGCAACCTTGTCTATCCCACCATGGCCATCGCCCGCGAAGGACTTGCCTCACTTGGGTAGATCTTCACGAAGTAGGCGATCTCCTTGCCCTTACAAACTCCTTAGTTCAACTCCACAATCTTAACAGAGGCTCCCAAGTGACACCTAACCAAACTAGGAGACACCACTCTCCAAAAGGTAATAGATGGTGTGTTGATGATGAACTCCTTGCTCTTGTGCTTCAAATGATAGTCTGCCCAACACTCAACTCTCTCTCACGGATTTGTCTATGGTGGAAAGATGATTTGAGTGGAAAGCAACTTGGGGAAGGCTAGAGATCAAGATTCTTGTGGTTGGATTGGAATGTCTTGGTCTCAACACATGAGTAGGTGGTTCTGTCTCAGAAAATGAGTAGTGGAAGTGTATGCACGTTCTGATGGCTCTCTCTCAAATGGATAAGGGGGTGGAGGGGTATATATAGCCTCCACACAAAATCTAACCGTTACACACAATTTACCAAACTCGGTGGGACCGAATAGTGAAACTCGGTGAGACAGACTAGGTTCAAAATGTGAACGTTAGGCTTTTCGGAGGGACCGACAATATCAACTCGGTGAGACCAATGCGCTAGGGTTAGGGAAAAACCTCATCTCGGTGAGACCGATCACATGAACTCGATGAGACATATTTCAGTAATAAGCAAACAAAGACTTGGTCAGGCAAACTCGGTGGGACTGATCGCTCATCTCGGTTAGACCGAAATGTTACGAAGAGGAAACAGAGAGTTTGCACTGCGAACTCGGTAGGACCGATCGCTCATCTCGGTTAGACCGAAAGGTTACGAAGGGAAATAGAGAGTTTGCAATCCCATCTCACTGAGACCGAGATCCGTATCGGTAAGACTAGACTGATTAGGGTTTGTGGATATGGCTATGTCAAGTGAAATCGGTGGTGCCGGATAGATCAAATCGGTGGTGCCGAGTTTGACTTTACGTTTAGGACATATGTGGAAATGAGAAAGTGGTTGAGGTTTTTGGAGCATATCACTAAGCATTTTGAGCAAGCAAGCCATTAAGCAACACCTCGTCCCCTTTTAATAGTATTGGCTTTTCCTATGGACTCAATGTGATCTTGGATCACTAAAATGAAAATGTAGAGTCTTGAGCTTTTGCCAATATATGTACTTAGCATTTTGAGGGGTCCACATCTCTAGTCCATGCCATACCAACCATTGAACTTTCTAAAACATTGATCTTGAAAGAATGTTAGTTCAATGAGCTATATGTTGTTATGAATTACCAAAATCACCGGGGGATTAGTTGCACTTTCAATCCCCCCCTTTTTGGTAATTGATGACAACATATAGATCAAGGCTTCGACAAATGATAATATAAGTGAAGTACATCGTCGCTTCGAGAAGTATGTGTAAAGCAAGAGCTCCCCCTAAATTTGTGCTTTATTTGAAATTGCTTTTGAATGCAAATGCACAATTAATTAGGACCATTGGTCAGTCTTCCATGTCACCATACATCTTGGTGGAGCACTCAAAATGATAGAATATGACTCATCATCAATAAGATATGAATGATCATACATGAGATATAGAATATCATCATTAAGCATAGAAATTAAAGTATGATACGATCAAACATATGGTCATAGAAGTATCTCACATGCAGGCATAAATATTGTATCACACAAGCAAAGCAAATAG
Organism: Triticum dicoccoides; assembly: GCF_002162155.2. NCBI lineage: Eukaryota > Viridiplantae > Streptophyta > Magnoliopsida > Poales > Poaceae > Triticum > Triticum dicoccoides. Next base: position 501,798,037 of record NC_041393.1, on the reverse strand, counting down.
AGTAGCAAGAGAGGCAAAAAGAAGCAAACACACACACACACACACACACACACTCTCTCTCTCTCTCTCGGAGCCTATGATCTATACACTTTCTCCCCCTTTGGCAACAAGTTACCAAAAAGCTTGAAAATGCATAATGCTATGCGGCTCTCTAAGCATGATCTCCGGGAGCTCTAGAGTGTGATGGTGGCGTGGAGAGCAGTCCTGCAATGAATGCATCCGAAGAGGTCTGAGGAGCTGGTGGAGTTGCAACTGGAGGAGCAACTGAAGCTGTAGCTGCAGGTGCTGACACTATAGGTCTGGGATCAGTAATGACTGGCACAGCTGATGACCTTGATCCCCTTGGGACTTGCTGAAAATCATCTGTTGTAGGTCCCTCATCCCTGTCTTCAAGCTCTTCTTGAATCTTCTCCATAGTTGACTGTATTTCTGTGACCTTCACATCTAAGTCATGATTTTTTGTCTCAATTATCCTCTCAAGACTCTCTTGATTTTGAGTCAGGGTGGCCAATCCTTTCTCAATACTCAAAGTGGCTTGAATGAGATAACCAAGTTGATATTGCTTGGACTTCAGAAATATCTGGGAGGCCTCTTCAACACTTGGTGTCTTGGTTGCCTTCTCTGCTTTTGCTTTCTCTTTCTTCTCTTGAGCCTGCACAGATGTGGGATGTGATGGATCCATGACAACCACATTGTCTTCAAACTCTGGCAGCAGGGGAAGATGTTCCTTGTCCAAAAGATATACGCCCTTGCCCATCTTGGAGTTGATGAGCATCTGAATATGTGGGGCATAGCCACATGATCTCTTTTGGTCTACATCAATCCTTTTGATACTCTCAACTATCAAGGACGTCACCTTGAATTTCTCAGGCACATCAAACATATGTGGCAAATTTATTGAGTGCCCTATAATCATCCTGTCATCTCCAGACTTGGACAACAAAGTGTGTCTGAGGATTGTGTTGATAGTTGGCAGACCTGACAACAGATAATAAACTGATCCAAACTTATGTGTGTCCAAGGCAACATCTGGGATCTCCTTGTACATGTGAGCCATAGAGTCATGTCCTTTTATGGGCTTGGCGTACACATCAGTGTCCTCCTCATGCTCTTCTGGGGCATTAATCAGCTTTGCCCACTCAGCAACAGAAGATTGGTACCTAGTACCCTCAGTCATCCAAACAATTTTAGCATCAGGGTAAAAGTGTGTTGTAGAGTAAAACTGCATGATCAACTCATCGTTCCATTTAGTCAATTTCTGACCAACAAATGTGTCAACTCCCGTTGATATGAAACTCTCATGGACTCCTGGGAAATAGTCAGCATTGTTGTCAATGAACTTCGAGTCAACCCATCTCATGTCACTTACTATTGGCTTCTTGTCCAGGAGCACAGTCTCATAGAAGTCTTGTTGTTTCTTTGTATGGAACCTGTAGTCAACAACAGTCCTCCTTCTTATGGCATATGGGCCATTCTACCTCCATAGCATGAGACCTGCATCCTTCATTAGCTTCATGTTATCAGCCACAAGATTGGTGTCATCATGGTCAGGAATCTTGGGCTTCAATTTCCTAAGCACTTGCCCTTCCTCTTCTTCTTCCACTTCAGGCACTGGGGCCTTGTTCTTTTCAGCTGCTGGAATGTTCCTGGTGGATCTCTTGGGGGCTTGAGTAGCAGCCTTGGGGGCAGTCTTGGGCTTTGATGGAGCAACCCCTAATCTGATTGCATCCCCCATCAACTTCTAAGTTTTGGCAGGAGGTGCATCTTGCTATTCTTCCTCCTCGTCTGGGTCTCTGATCATAGAAGATCTGCCAATAACTCTGGCCATGGTCTTTTTGACCCTCTCCTTCCTCTTCTTGCCCTCACCAGCCTCTTTTGGTTCAAGTGTGAACTCCATGGTTTCCTAGGTTGAGGCTCTGGCTTTGGATATAGGAATCCTTCTGGCAAGAGCTTTCTTTTTCATCCCTAGCTTGGTGTTAAAAGCAGTGCCAAGCTCTTTCTTGTCTCCTTTCCTTTTGGAAGAGACTTCCTCATCAACCTTGAAATCTTCATCCTCAGAATCTGATGTCTTCTTCTACCTCTGCCTAGTTGCAGCTTTTGGCAGGTTGCTGGGAGTGCTTCTGCTCCCATCATCATAGCTGCTATCAAAGGGACTAGTGCCCTTACTCATCTGAACCTGTTCCTCAAACTGATTCTGGTTGTCACTGTTGTCAGACATTGCTGTAAGCTAAAGGATGACCCTGTGAATCGATATAGATGAGACAGAGTGGATGAGCATCACAAAGTGCAGAGTTTTTGCAAAATAAATGAGCCAAAAAGTTAGTTTTAGTTTTCTACAGAAGTCACTCGGAGCTACCAATTTTTTGAACTCGGTGACATCAAAGCAATGTTTAGAGTCTAAACTGGTGAAATCGGTTAGACCGAGACACAATTTGGTGACTCCAAGATTGCTAGGGTTTCACAGAGATCTGAACTCGGTCACACCGATTTGCAAGATTCGGTCAGACCAAAAATCACAGTGCTATGGCCTGGGCCAAATCGGTGAGACCGGTTTCTATAACTCGGTCGGTCCGAGATGAGTTCGGCGGAAACCTAACCCTAAGTTTTCGAATCAAAACTAATATAAAGAGGTTTTTGATTGGATAGAAGTGTTTCAAACTTGGTAAGATTCATGGCATTGACCTAAGTGCAGGAATCAGATGCATAGATTGCACATAGGGTTCGAGCTCATACCCTAACTCGGCGGTGAGATCACTACAACGACAATGGTGGAGAAGAATCCGTTGACAGCGGCGGAGACCAGCGGCAGGAGGTCGCTGGTGACAGAGGCGGCGATCTGGAGACCTCGAGTAGGCAGAGTTGGACAACGCGGGCAAAGGGTTTCGGAGAAATTTCCAAAAATTCGACCCGTGGGTATATATATCCAGACCCTGTCGGTGTGACCGAGTGGAACAACTCGGTGGCACCGAGATGCAGAATCGCAAGCGGTTACTGAACTCGGTGAGACCGAAGTGTTCAAATCGGTTGCACCGAGATTGATATCTAGATCAACTCAATGAACTTGGTATGACCGAAAGGAATGAACCGGTCAGACCAAAATACATCAAGAGGTTTTGGAAGTTTAAGTCTATGACGAATCGGTGGCTTCGAGTGCTCCTCACCCAGAGGGTTCGAATCTGACTTGATCGAACTTTGTGATGTAGCATGAATAGAGTTTGAGACGAGAAAATTATAGATAGCTAGAGGGTGTACTTAGGCATTCTTGTCCATCCATTTGGCAAAAGAAAAGACCAAACAATCAAAACAACAAATGGATGTCCTCGAATGAAGAAAATTATGCAACCAACATGCTCACACAATAAGATAGCAAATGAAATATGTGGCAAAGCATGCACAAACACTCTAGCATCTATCAAGCAATTGGCAATGACTAGGTCATCTATATATGAGTATATTGACTTAGGAGTCAAATGAGAACATTTGATCATAGGTCATACTCATCATTTAAGCACAAGTGGGGTTACCACTTTTACATAAAGCATTGTTGTGTTCACACAATTAGAGTTGCTTTGGCTCAATTCTTAGAGTAAATCTCCCCCTAGATGTGATATCCCCTTTTAGAGGGATGAACTAACCTTGGGTTTTGTTGATGATGACTTCATGTAGATGTTGAAGATGTGGATGCTGAATGTTGATGTGGATCATTTGGAGCAATCCATTGGAGTGAGTTGCACTTTCAATACCTACATGGGTTAGTCCCACAAGGAACAAACAAGGATATCCACAGACATAGAGTGAAGTACACACAAGTTGATGTCCATGAAAACATTAGGTTACCTTGTCCCTTGACTTACTAACAATAAGGTTTGTGACTCCTTGAACTAGTGCAAGATGTGGAAGTTGTTTGCACTTGTTCTTGCCCAAATGAATATGAGTGAAGTATGTTGGCGGAGTCACCCTCAAGAACTCTCTAGTTCTTCGTCTTCGGGATCCACATCATCTTGATGGGAATCCTTGGGGTTGTGGATGAACTTGATGAAGTAGAACTTGAGGTAGACTTGGGAACCCACTTGACCAAGGCCTTTGGAGCTTCTTCAAATGCATCAATCTCCTCTTGAAGCTTGTCCTTGCCTTTTAGCTTGTGGTCTCATGGTGGAAGATCATCTCGAGCTTGTGTCCTTTTGAAGGAAGTAGGATCATACTTCTCTTGTTGAGGAACAAACTTCGTCTTGGGGTATTGATCTTCTTCCCACTCAACTCCATTGGCATTGAACTTTCGTTCAAAACACCTTGATTCTTCAGGTGCCTTCCTTGCTTGTATACAATTTTCTCAAATTGCTTACTTCCGACAAGGCTCTTGTAAACACCTTTCTCTATAATTCCCTTCAATAAGCTATTTTCTTGCTCAGGTGTAACTTGGATGAGAATCATTAGTGGAATCAAGAGAACTACTAGAAGCAACAATATTGGATTTAGCATGATTATTGTTACTACTAGAAGAAGAATATTTCTTACTCTTGTTGCTAGATTTTACTTGTGGCATGTAAGTAGACAAGAGTAAACGCTTGGCAATGTAAGAAGAACTTTTCTTCGGAAGATCATCATTGATGGCTTTTAAGAACCCATCTTCTTGCTCTAGGTTGAGCTTCTCGAAGCATAGCTTCTCATGAGTTTTGAAAAGTTCTTGATGATCTTCTAAAGTAGTTTCATGAGCTAACTTAAGAGTGTTTAGTTCTTTAGTTAGACGCTCAATCTCCTTCTTATCATTGTCATTCGTTTCATCTTGATTAGCATGATTAATAACAAATTCATCATAGTTTTCATCACTAGCATTGTCAACAAGTAACTCATCATCACCTAGCAAATCATCTTCATCACTATTGAAATCAATATACTCGGGGTGTGATACCTTGGGGCCTTTAGCCATGAAGCATCTTCCAATTCCTTCATTTGGTGAGTCAAATATGTCGTACGAGTTGGTGGCACAAGTGCAAGACTGGCAACACCTTCATCTTGAGTATATTCGGAGTCAGAGTTATAACTTCTCTTGGAGTGGTGGTCGGAGTCAGAACCGATACCCATTCACCAACATGAGCTTGATGTCTTTGTTTTGTGTAGCTCTTTGATGACTTGTCCTTCCTTTCCAAATCCTTGCTTCCACGAGAGGTTCGTTCATAACGATCATCTCTACTCCTTCTCTCTCTCGGAGGTGATTCTTCTCTTCTACTTCTTATTTTAGGCGAGTCTTCTCTTCTTTTGTAGGGAGTCGTACATTCATTGGAGTAGTGTCCAAGTCTTCCACAACTGTAGCAATTTTGCTCACGACTAGAAGATCTTTTGTCATGGTAGGATCTTGACTTGGAGCTTCTCTCTTTGCTTCTACTATTGTAGGATTTGTTGAAGTTCTTCACCATTAAGCTCAATTCCTCATTGAAGACTTGTTTTTCACTTGATGTGGCAGGAGCATCACATGAGGCTTTATATGCACCACTAGACTTGTTGTGAAGCTCTTCTTTATCCTTGAGTGACATCTCATGAGCAATAATTCTTCCAATGACTTTCGTTGGTTTGAGATCTTTGTAATTGGGCATCATTTGGATCAATGTGCACACAATATCATATTTTCCATCCAAGGTTCTTAGGATCTTCTTGATGATGAATCTGTCAGTCATCTCTTCACTTCCTAAGCCGGCAATCTCATTTGTGATGACAACAAGCCTAGAGTACATTTCAGCGACACCTTCACCATCCTTCATTCTGAACTTGTCAAGTTGACTTTGAAGCACATCCAACTTGGATTCCTTGACGGACTCGGTACCTTCGTGCATATCAGTCAAAGTATCCAAAATTTCCTTTGCATTCTCAAGACGACTGATTTTGTTGAATTCTTCGGGTCAGAATCCATTGAAGAGGATATAGCAAGCTTGAGCGTTGTATTGCAACATCTTCAACTCTTCCGCAGTTGCTTCACGATTGGTTCTCTCCCATCAAAGAATTCACCTTGCAAACCAATGCATACAATAGCCCAAATGGTGGGGTTATGTCCAAGAATACACATTTTCATCTTATCCTTCCAACTAGTAAAATTAGTACCATCAAAGTAACAACATCTACAGTGGTAATTTCCCTCGCTAGACGCCATACTCTCCTAGGTTGTGAAACCAAGGCTATGATCACCAAAGCTATGGAAATCAAGGCAAATAGAGACCAAAGCTCTGATACCACTTGTAGGATCGAAAGTATGTCTAAGGGGGGGTGCTTAGACTACTTGACCAAATAAAAATCTGGCCTTTTCCCAATTTTAAGTCTTGGCAGATTTTAGCAACTTAGCACAAGTCAAGCAATCAACCTACACATGCAATTCTAAGAGTATAGGAGCAGAATGTAAACCATTGCATATGAAGGTAAATGGGAGGAGTTTGGAGGGAGCAAACGCAATGTAGACACGGAGATTTTTGGCGTGGTTCCGATAAGTGGTGCTATCGTACATCCACGTTGATGGAGACTTCAACCCATGAAGGGTAATGGTTGCGCGAGTCCACGGAGGGCTCCACCCACGAAGGGTCCATGAAGAAGCAACCTTGTCTATCCCACCATGGCCATCGCCCACGAAGGACTTGCCTCACTTGGGTAGATCTTCACAAAGTAGGCAATCTCCTTGCCCTTACAAACTCCTTGGTTCAACTCCACAATCTTGACGGAGGCTCCCAAGTGACACCTAACCAATCTAGGAGACACCACTCTCCAAAAGGTAATAGATGGTGTGTTGATGATGAACTCCTTGCTCTTGTGCTTCAAATGATAGTCTCCCCAACACTCAACTCTCTCACACAGATTTGTCTATGGTGGAAAGATGATTTGAGTGGAAAGTAACTTGGGGAAGGCTAGAGATCAAGATTCTTGTGGTTGGATTGGAATCTCTTGGTCTCAACACATGAGTAGGTGGTTCTCTCTCAAAAAATGAGTAGTGGAAGTGTATGCACGTTCTGATGACTCTCTCTCAAATGGAGAAGGGGGTGGAGGGGTATATATGGCCCCCACACAAAATCTAACCGTTACACACAATTTACCAAACTCGGTGGGACCGAATAGTGAAACTCAGTGAGACCGACTAGGTTCAAAATGTGAACATTAGGATTTTCGGAGGGACTGACAATATCAACTCAGTGAGATCAATGCGCTAGGGTTAGGGCAAAACCTCATCTCGGTGAGACCGATCACATGAACTCAGTGAGACCGATTTCAGTAATAAGCAAACAAAGACTTGGTCAGGCAAACTCGATGGGACCGATCGCTCATCTCGGTAAGACCGAAACGTTACGAAAAGGAAACAGAGAGTTTGCACTGTGAACTCGGTGGGACCGATCGCTCATCTTGGTTAGACCGAAACATTACGAAGGGAAACAGAGAGTTTGCAATCCCATCTCGGTGAGACCGGGATCCCTATCAGTAAGATCGAACTGATCAGGGTTTGTGGATATGGCTATGTCAAGTGAACTCGGTGGCGCCGGATAGATCAAATCAGTGGGGCCGAGTTTGACTTTAGGTTTAGGACATATGTGGAAATGAGAAAGTGGTTTAGGGTTTTTGGAGCATATCACTAAGCATTTTGAGCAAGTAAGCCATTAAGCAACACCTCATCCCCTTTTAATAGTATTGGCTTTTCCTATGGACTCAATGTGATCTTGGATCACTAAAATGAAAATGTAGAGTCTTGAGCTTTTGCCAATATGTGTCCTTAGCATTTTGAGGGGTCCACATCTCTAGTCCATGCCATACCAACCATTGAACTTTCTGAAACATTGATCTTGAAAGAATGTTAGTTTAATGAGCTATATGTTGTTACATATTACCAAAACCAACCGGGGATTAGTTGCACATTCAGGGAGTGAAAAGGTATGTAAAGACAACATGATACTAGAGTAACTCACTAAAACCCACGGGTGTCTTTTCATCAAGGCGCTAAAGCACTTTCTTTCAATCATTGCTTGCTGAAACTTCCGTTGTCAAGTGACGAGATTATGCAAAAGAAATAATACATGCATGGGCTACCGTTGTGGCTTAAGTTTGAGTACCATGGACCAATATGTTGTATCTTTCAAGCTCTTGCATAAAGTACTCGGTTATTACCACACACTCACACACACTCTTCAAGAGAAAACCAAATAATATTCGATGTAGTGTTGCCACTATGGATGTTAACAAATTCATATGTGAAATTTGAGCCGAAACTCATGTGGATCATTCACTGGCCAATAAAAAATCACATTTACACATGTAAACACAAAAGTGACAAGGTTGTGGCACTAACGAGAAGTTGAAGGACCATGTAAAAATGCAAAACATATTTTGGTATAATCTCGATCACCTTGCAACTGGGTTCCTCTGGGCAACTTTATCCACAAGTGATGGAGTCAAATCCAGTAGATCTCGGGTAGAGAGTCCCGAGATGGTAAGCTTGGTGCGATGGTGACAAGAGACATGGGGATTTACCCAGGTTTGGGCTCTCTCGAAGAGATAATAGTCCTGCTTTTGATTGTATTGGTATTGAGCGGAGTACAAGGTACATGTTGATCTATCACGAGATCATGTGTATGAGAGAGTTAAGATTGTCATCATCTACCGACTAGCCTAGCCTCAGTATATATAATGTATCATAGGGCTAGGATAATAGGAGTCCTAATCGGCTACATCATTAGAGAGGAGTCCTTGTCTTCTATGCCAAGTCTTGTGAAATCTTCCTTATATGCGTCACGGGCTGTCCAGAGTGGCCCAGGACGGAACCGACAAAGAGGGGCATCGGCCTGACCAACCTAGCCAAGAGTCGACATGGTAAGTATCCCCTCGTCCAGGACACCATCACTAGCCTCTGAACCGGTCTTCAAGTAGGGGACACTCCTCGATTCTTCTGAACTACTCCTCGTCTTTAGTCATCAACCTTGAAAGGTGGTTTAACAAATCTTCCCATCTTCGGCCTTGTGGATCGTTGAAGTATGTTTGGGGAGTATACACATAGCGCATCCGAGGAGCCCCTTTAAGTTCTTGACTTTTATCCAAAGATTTGTTAATTTCACATCACACCTCGGGTTGGAAGTTTTTTCCCACGCGGCGGTGCCTCTCGCAGTCGGTCTCCATGCCAGACTACTTCTGAAGTGGTACACCACCTTGGTTTTGAGTTGTCAATGTAGATGTTTGGCCTTCATGGAAAAAAAGTTTTTCGCCAAGCCGGTTTCCGCGTCACGATTTTTCGTGGAATATTCTCGATTGGTGCAATTTATTCTCTGTCAAGATATATAGCCCCTGAGACTTAGGCCGAGTGAGGCTGACCGATCTGAGGATCGTAATCTCCTTGAAAATCATATTGCACTTTGATTTTCTGCATTGAATTTGCAATACAGTAGCGTACAAGACTTGGGTTCGGCAACATGGCCGACCTTAGGATCATATCTCCTAGGGAACTAGCTCAGCCGTCATTTGTGTTTCGCCATCGCCAAGGTGCAACTCAGCAGGGAAGATGCCAAACTACGGGTCAGAAAAAAATCCCGAGCAGAATAACGTGCATTACACCTTGGCCAAGAGGATGTCATGCCTCCTATAAAAAACCATACAAATAGGTTAAAAATATCATAAGCTCGAAATTATAGATCTGATCATAAACTCAAAGTTCAGCGGATCCCAACAAACACACCGCAAAAAGACTTACATCATATGGATCTCCAAGAGACCATTGTATTGATAATCAAGAGAGAGAGAGAGGAAGCCATCTAGCTACTAACTACGGACCCATAGGTCTACAATGAACTACTCACGCATCATCGGAGAGGCACCAATGGAAGTGGTGAACCCCTCCGTGATGGTGTCTAGATTGGATCTGGTGGTTCTGGACTCTACGGTGGCTGGAATTGATTTTCGTCGACTCCCCTAGGGTTTCTGGAATATTGGGGTATTTATAGAGCAAAGAGGTGGTTCAGGGGGCACCCGAGGTGGGCACAACCCACCTAGGCGTGCCTGAGCCTCCAAGCGTGCCCTGGTGGGTTGTGCTCCCCTCGGAGCACCTCCCCCCAGGTGCTTTTCTGGCCCACTGGATGTCTTCTGGCCCAAAATAAATCCTCAAAAACTTTTGCTGCGTTTGGACTCTATTTGATATTGATTTCCTGCAATGTAAAAAACATGCAGAAAACATCAACTGACATTGGGCACTATGTCAATAGGTTAGTACCAAAAAATGATATAATATGATTATAAAACATCCAAGAATGATAATATAACAACATGGAACAATCAAAAATTATAGATATGTTGGAGACGTATCAATGCCCTCCGTAGGCTTCGGAGTGACATTTCCGTAAGATTTGTTCCTGTTCATGCTCAGGTATACAACATATAATAATACCACCTGCTCGTTCTTTATATAGATGTGGGTAATCCCAAAAGTAATGTCTTAAATCATAAAGTAATTTTTTTTGTTGGTATGTGAAACTAGGTGGCATAAATTTAGCAACAATATAGTTAGCATAATCATCATACTAAGGAGTATTATGAGAAGCATTTATGACAGCTAGTTATTCATCAGGGAAGCTATCATCAATAGGTATTGGGTCATCAAGAATATTTTCTAACCTAGAAAAGTTATCAGCTACGGGATTCTCAGCTCCTTTCCAATCAGTAATATGCAAGTCAAATTCTTGTAGCAAGAGAACCCACCTAATGAGTCTAGGTTTATCATCTTTATTTTGCAAAACAAATTTAATAGCAGTGATACGTCCATTTTGCATCATGCTTTTATATCAATATTTATTGCATTATGGGATGTTACTACACATTATGTCAAAATACTTATGCCTTTTCTCTCTTATTTTATAAGGTTTACATGAAGAGGGAGAATGTCGGCAGCTGGAATTCTGGGCTGGAAAAGGAGCAAATATTAGAGACCTATTATGCACAACTCCAAAAGTCCTGAAACTCTACAAAAGTCAGTTTTGGAATATATTAAAAATATTGGGCGAAGAAAGCACCAGAGGGGGGCCACCCAACGTCCACGAGGGTGGAGGGCGCGGCCTACCCCCCTGGGCGCGCCCCCTGCCTCATGGGCCACCTGGCAGGCCCCCGATGCCCATATTCTGCTATATGGTGTCTTTTGCCCTGAAAAAAAAATTCATAAGGAAGCTTTCAGGATGAAGCGCCGCCGTCTCGAGGCGGAACCTTGGCAGAACCAATCTAGGGCTTCAGCGGAGTTGTTCTGCCGGGGAAACATCCCTCCGTGAGGGGGAAATCATCGCCATCATCATCACCATCGATCCTCTCATTGAGAGTGGGTCAATCTCCATCAACATCTTCACCAGCACCATCTCCTCTCAAACCCTAGTTCATCTTTTGTATCTGATCTTTGTCTCAAAACCTCAGATTGGTACCTGTTGGTTTCTAGTAGTGTTGATTACTCCTTGTAGTTGATGCTAGTTGGTTTATTCGGTGGAAGATCATATGTTCAGATCCTTTATGCATATTAATACCCCTCTGATTATGAACATGAATAGGATTTGTGAGTAGTTACGTTTGTTCCTGAGGACATGGGAGAAGTCTTGTTATAAGTAGTCATGTGAATTTGGTATCCGTTCGATATTTTGATGAGATGTATGTTGTCTCTCCTCTAGTGGTGTTATGTGAACGTCGACTACATGATACTTCACCATTGTTTGGCCCTAGGGGAAGGCATTGGGAAGTAATAAGTAGATGATGGGTTGCTAGAGTGACAGAAGCTTAAACCCTATTTTATGCGTTACTTCGTAAGGGGCTGTTTTGGATCCATATGTTTCATGCTATGGTTAGTTTTACCTTAGTTCTTCTTTCGTAGTTGCGAATGCTTGCGAGAGGGGTTAATCATAAGTTGGATGCTTGTCCAAGAAAGGGCAGTACCCAAGTACCGGTCACCCACATATCAAATTATCAAAGTAACGAACGCGAATCATATGAGCATGATGAAAACTAGCTTGACAAAAATTCCCATGTGTCCTTGGGAGCGCTTTGCTTTATATAAGAGTTTGTATAGGCTTGTACTTTGCTACAAAAAGGATTGGGACACCTTGCTGCACCTTGTTTACTTTTGTTACTTATTACCCATTACGAATTATATTATCACAAAACTATTTGTTATCGATAATTTTAGTGCTTGCACAGAATACCTTACTGAAAACCGCTTGTCATTTCCTTCTGCTCCTCGTTGGGTTCGACACTCTTACTTATCGAAAGGACTATGATAGATACCTATACTTGTGGGTCATCAAGACTTTTGTGGCGCCATTGCCGGGGAGTGAAGCACCTTTGGTAGGTGGAATTTGGTAAGGAAAAATTTATATAGTGTGCTGAAATTTACTATCACTTGTTACTATGGAAAATAATCCTTTGAGGGGCTTGTTCGGGGTATCTTCACCCTGACCAGAAGAGCAAAGAGTTGTTCTTCAACCTACTGAACCTACTGAAAATATTTACTTTATAATTCCTTCGGGTATGATAGAGAAACTGCTAGCTAATCCCTATACAGGAGATGGAACATTACAACCCGATATGCACCTAATCTATGTGGATGAAGTTTGTGGATTATTTAAGCTTGCAGGTATGCCCGAGGATGTTATCAAGAAGACAGTCTTCCCTTTATCTTTGAAGGGAAAGACATTGACATGGTTTAGGCTATGTGATGATATTGGATCATGGAACTACAACCGATTGAAATTGGAATTTCATCAGAAGTTTTATCCTATGCATCTGGTTCATCATGATCATAATTATATATATAATTTTTGGCCTCGCGAAGGAGAAAGTATCGCTCAAGCTTGGGGGAGGCTTAAGTCAATATTATATTCATGCCCCAATCATGAGCTCTCAAGAGAAATTATTATTCAAAATTTTTATGCTTGACTTTCTCTCAATAATCGCTCCATGCTCGATACTTCTTGTACTAGTTCTTTTATGATGAAGACTATTGAATTCAGATGGGATTTATTGGAAATAATTAAATGCAACTCTGACGATTGGGAACTCGACAAAGGTAAGGAGTCAGGTATAACACCTAAGTTTGATTATGTTAAATCTTTTATGGATACCGATGCTTTTCGTGAATTTAGCACTAAATATGGACTTGACTCTGAGATAGTAGCTTCTTTATGTGAATCATTTGCTACTCATGTTGATCTCCCTAAGGAGAAGTGGTTTAAATATCATCCTCCCATTGGAATGAAAGTAGTAGAACCTATTAAAGTTGAATAGAAAACTATTACTTATAATGTTGATCCTATTGTTCCTACTACTTATATTGAGAAACCACCTTTCCCTGTTAGAATAAAGAATCATGCTAAAGCTTCAACTGTTGTTTGTAAAAGTAATGCTAAAACACCTACACCCCCTGAGCAAATTAAAGTTGAACATAGTATTGCTATGGTTAAAGATCTCTTGGTCGATAATATAGATGAGCATGTTATTTACTTCTGTGATGAAGCTGCTAGAATTGCTAGACCCAATACTAAAAATAAACATAGACCTGTAGTTGGCATGCCTGTTCTTTCAGTTAAAATAGGAGATCATTGTTATCATGGCTTATGTGTAGGGGTGGAATTCGAGCTGAGTCGAGCTGGCTCGACTTGACTCGCTAAAGCTCGTTTCATTAACGAGCTAGCTCGACTCGACTTGTTATTATAACAATCTCAAATTCAAGATTGGCTCGACTCGTATAACTCACGAGGTGGCTCGTATAACTTGTTAAGCTCATTAAAGATATGAACATAAAAACCTTACGAATACGACAAAAAGATTAACTGGGAATCTAACATGGACATATATGGTCATGTACGTGTGAGTCTCCTAGGTGACTAGGCCTTGAGCGGTTGGGCCTTGTGCTTGGACGCAAGGTGTTTAGTGGTTGTTTTTACTACCCATCAAGAAACACTGATTCTTTTACCGAGCCTAACGAGTTATACGAGTACTTGTGAGATCGACTCGTTTAACTCGTTTTGTAAACGATCTTAAACTAAAGCTCGGCTCGACTTGTTATTGTTCGAGTTCGAGTCAATCCGAGCCGAGTCATGAGCTACTCGTTTAGCTCGCGAGTTTCGAGCTTTTTTCCAGCCCTACTTATGTGATATGGGTGCGATTGTGAGTGCAATACCTTATACTTTATACAAAGAAATTATGCATGATATTGCACCTACTAAGATAGAAGATATTGATGTTACTATTAAGCTTGCCAATAGAGATACCATTTCACCAATTGGGATTGTTAGAGATGTTAAAGTCTTGTGTGGGAAAGTTAAATATCCTGCTGATTTTCTTATTCTTGCTTCCCCACAAGATGACTTTTGTCCCATTATATTTGGCAGACCCTTCTTGAATACTGTCAATGCTAGGATAGATTGCAAAAAAGATACTATCACCGTTGGTTTGGGGGATATGTCTCATGACTTTAATTTTGCTAAATATCGTAGACAACCCCATGATAAAGAATTGCATAGTAAAGATGAAATTATTGGTCTTGCTTCTATTGTCGTGCCTCCTAATGATCCTTTAGAGCAATATTTGCTAGACCATGAAAATAATATGATTATGAATGAAAGAAGGGAAATAGATGAAGTATTCATCAAACAGGGACCTATTTTGAAACACAACTTGCCTGTTGAAATCCTAGGGGATCCTCCTCCACCCAAGGGTGATCCTGTGTTTGAGCTTAAACAATTACCTAATACTCTTAAATATGCTTATCTTGATGAAAAGAAGATATCCTGTTATTATTAGTGCTAACCTTTCAGAGCATGAAGAAGATAAACTATTGAAAACTTTGAAGAAGCACCATGCTGCTATTGGATATACTCTTGATGATCTTAAGGGCATTAGTCCCAGCATAAAATAAAATTGGAGAAAGATGCTAAACCAGTTGTTGATCACCAACGACAGTTAAATCCTAAGATGAAAGAAGTGGTAAGAAATGAAATACTAAAGCTTATGGAGGCAGGTATAATTTATCCTGTTGCTGTGGGTAAGTCATGTCCATTGTGTCCCTAAGAAGGGAGGTATTACTGTTGTTCCTAATGACAAAGATGAATTGATCCCACGAAGAATAGTTACAAGTTATAGAATGGTAATTGATTTCCACAAATTAAATAAAGCTACTAGAAAATATCATTACCCTCTACCTTTTATTGATCAAATGCTAGAAAGATTATCCAAACACACACATTTTTGCTTTCTAGATGGTTATTCTGGTTTCTCTCAAATACCTGTGTCAAAAGAGGATCAGGATAAGACCACTTTTACTTGCCCTTTCGGTACCTTTGCTTATAGACGTATGCCTTTCTGTTTATGCAATGCACCTGCTACCTTTCAAAGATGTATGACTGCTATATTCTCTGACTTCTGTGAAAAGATTGTTGAGGTTGTCATGGATGATTTCTCAGTGTATGGAACTTCTTTTGATGATTGCTTAAGCAACCTGGATTGAGTCTTGCAGAGATGTGAAGAAACTAATCTTGTCTTGAATTGGGAGAAGTGCCACTTTATGGTTAATGAAGGTATTGTCTTGGGGCATAAAATTTCTGAAAGAGGTATTGAAGTTGATAAAGCTAAAGTTGATGCTATTGAAAAGATGCCGTGTCCTAAGGAAATCAAAGGTATAAGAAGTTTCCTTGGTCATGCCGGTTTTTATAGGAGGTTAATTAAAGACTTCTCAAAAATTTATAGGACTCTGACTAATCTCTTACAAAAAGATGTTCCTTTTGTCTTTGATGATGATTGTGTAGAAGCATTTTAAACACTTAAGAAAGCCTTGATTTCTGCACCTATTGTTCAACCACCTGATTGGAATTTACCCTTTTAAATCATGTGTGATGCTAGTGATTATGCTGTAGGTGTTGTTCTAGGACAAAGAGTTGATAAGAAATTAAATGTTATCCAATATGCTAGTAAAACTCTAGACAATGCCCAGAGAAATTATGCTACTACTGGAAAAGAATTTTTAGCAGTTGTGTTCGCTTGTGATAAGTTCAGACCTTATATTGTTGATTACAAAGTTACTGTTAACACTGATCATGCTGGTATTAAATATCTTATGGAAAAGAAAGATGCTAAACCTAGAGTTATTAGATGGGTTCTCTTGTTACAAGAATTTGATTTGCATATTATTGATAGAAAGGGAGCCAAGAGCCCTGTTGCAGACAACTTATCTAGGTTAGAGAATGTTCTTGATGACCCACTACCTATTGATGATAGCTTTCCTGATGAACAATTAGCTGTCATAAATGCTTTCCGCACTACTCCATGGTATGCTGATTATGCTAATTACATTGTTGCTAAATTCATACCGCCTAGTTTCACATACCAGCAAAAGAAAAAGTTTTTCTGTGGTTTAAGACATTACTTTTGGGATGACCCACACCTTTATAAAGAAGGAGTAGACGGTGTTATTAGATGTTGTGTACCTGAGCATGAACAGGAACAGATCCTACGCAAGTGTCATTCCGAGGCTTATGGAGGACACCACGCTGGAGATAGAATCGCACATAAGGTATTGCAATCCGGTTTTATTGGCCTACTTTCTTCAAAGATGCCCGTAAGTTTGTCTTGGCTTGTGATGAATGTCAAACAATCGGTAATATTAGTAGACGTCAAGAAATGCCTATGAACTATCACTTGTTATTGAACCATTTGATGTTTGGGGCTTTGATTATATGGGACCTTTTCCTTCCTCTAATAGGTATACACATATTTTAGTTGTTGTTGATTACGTTACTAAGTGAGTAGAAGCTATTCCAACTAGTAGTGCTGATCATAACACTTCTATTAAGATGCTTAAAGAAGTTATTTTTCCGAGGTTTGGAGTCCCTAGATACTTAATGACTGATGGTGGTTCACATTTTATTCATGATGCTTTTCGTAAAATGCTTGCTAAGTATGATGTTAATCATAGAATTGCATCTCCATACCATCCACAGTCTAGTGGTCAAGTAGAATTGAGTAATAGAGAGATTAAATTGATTTTGCAAAAGATTGTTAATAGATCTAGAAAGAATTGGTCCAAGAAACTTGATGATACATTATGGGCCTATAGAACTGCATATAAGAATCCTATGGGTATGTCTCCGTATAAAATGGTTTATGGAAAATCATGTCACTTACCTCTCGAACTAGAACACAAGGCATATTGGGCTATTAAAGAGCTCAATTATGATTTCAAACTTGCCGATGAGAAGGGGCTATTTGACATTAGCTCACTTGATGAATGGAGAACCCAGGCCTATGAGAATGCCAAACTGTTTAAAGAAAAAGTTAAAAGATGGCATGATAAAAGGATACAAAAGCGTGAGTTTAATGTAGGTGATTATGTTTTGCTATACAACTCTTGTTTAAGATTTTTTGCAGGAAACTTCTCTCTAAATGGGAAGGTCCTTACGTTATCTAGGAGGTCTATTGTTCCGGTGCCATAAAAATCAACAACGCTGAAGGCACAAACCCGAAGGTGGTGAACAGTC
Organism: Triticum dicoccoides; assembly: GCF_002162155.2. Taxonomy (NCBI): domain Eukaryota; kingdom Viridiplantae; phylum Streptophyta; class Magnoliopsida; order Poales; family Poaceae; genus Triticum; species Triticum dicoccoides. The sequence goes on along the minus strand of NC_041393.1, from coordinate 501,780,530 downwards.
AAAGAATCAAACATTATATCTCAGGTAATCCCATAAATGTTGAAACCAATGTTATTAACACCGTAACCCCGGAGGAGTACATAAGGGACACTTTCTAGAACGTTTCAGACTCCGAAAAGGAATATGTATGTGGTACGGTAAGTAAACTGACTCCAAAGTAGTTCTAATAGAAATTTTCTCCATTTTGGAATATTTAAAAAATTAGGAAAATAAGAAGTAGTCCGATGGAGACACGAGGCATCCACGAGGGTGGAGGGCGCGCCCTACCCCCCTGGGCGCGTCCCCTGCCTCGTGGACACCTCATGTGCCCTCCGGACTCTGTTTTCTTGCACGATACTTCTTTTGGTCGGTAAAAATTCATTATATAATCTCCCAAAGGTTTTGACCACCGTACCATGACAAAATTCTCTGCTTTTGTTTCGAGCTGTTTTTCTGACAGATCTAGATCACCATGAGGTCTTCAAGTGCCCCCCAAGGACAAGTTTTTTGAGAAGGTCATCAACCCTTACCTCGCGGAGGTGCTGCAACACCCTCAAACCATTGAGATGCGTGAGGGGGTGCTGCACATCAGCGATGTTGAGGGACCAAGGAGGACCAAAAGCGTGGAGACAAGACTCGAAGCAATGGAGCAGCAAGTTTTCAGTGCCAAGGGATGGTGGAACACGGACTCAACGCCAACCACATGATGATCGCGGAGTTCACCAACAACCACAAGCTAGACGCCAAGAACATTGGGGAGACCATCTTCAAGCTTCACGAGAAAATCGAGCACGTCCAAGCCCAGATCTATGACCTGCAAAACCAAAACTGTGAGTATGAATATAGATTCAAGAGGATGAGTTTGGCTGCAGATTTGAGGATCCCGGAGACTCGATCATCCTTCTATGATGGTGAGCCTATGCCTTGGAAGATGGACGACAATCCTACATCATCAAAAACTCCATCATCACCACCTCTGAAGAAAGAGACATAAACATATGGGTATGGGCACTCCCCTTGGCAACTGCCAAGCTTGGGGGAGGAGCCTCGATATCGTATCACCATCACACTTCTATCTTTACAGTTTTTCTTAGTTCGATCCTTTTGGTTATATCTTGATCTAGTAGAATAAAGATTTAGTATGATCTAGAGCTTTGAGTTTTGTGTTGATCCCTATCTATGTAATCGAGCCCGTAAGCTATATATAATAAAGATTAGTTTTGAGTTGAGGGCTTGGCTATCTTGCTATGATCTTGAGGGAATAAAAGAAAGAATGAAAAGAAATAAAAAGATCATATTGATCTTATGGAGATTAATGACTTCACATATAAAGAGTATGATGAATAAAAGTTATTGAGAGTTGACAAACATAGTTTTGGCCATCGTTGCAATTAATAGGAAGTAATAAAGAAAGAGAGGTTACTGAACTATTTCTAGCCTTTCATGCTGGAACTGTGATTTTGGAAAGCATAAATACTTCTTGTATCACACTCATTCCAAAAAAGGAAGTCCCAATGTCTCCTAATGACTTCAGGCCAATTTCTTTGCTTAATGGTGTGCTCAAAATCATTACAAAACTACTCGCAAACAGACTACAAAAAGTTATTCTCAAGCTGGTCCATATTAACTAGTATGGATTTCTCAAGAACAGAGTGATACAAGATTGCCTTGGTTGGGCCTATGAGTATATCCATCAGTGCCATAAATCAAAAGAAGAAATGTTAGTAATCAAGCTGGATTTTGAAAAGGCTTTTGACACTATTGAGCATCAAGCTATTATTGACATATTGAGAGCTAAGGGTTTTGGAGAAAAGTGGATAACCTGGATGCACATGCTTTTCACTTCTGCCTCATCTGCTGTGATGTTAAATGGTGTACCAGGGAAGAAATTCTATTGTATAAGAGGAGTAAGACAAGGGGACCCTCTTTCACCTTTAATCTTCCTGATGGCAGCTGATTTACTTCAATCAATTCTGAATAAAGCCATGAGAAGGGATTTAATCACACCACCACTTCAAGTGAACTCTTGCCCCTATTTTCCTATAGTTCAATATGCAGATGATACTCTTGTTATCATGCAAGCAAGGTAGCTAGTGTGTCTCAAAGCTCTACTAAACACATTTGCATCTGCTACAGGCCTAAAAGTAAACTATGGGAAATCAATCATGGTGCCAATAAACATTGCAGAAGACAGGGTTGACATCTTCACAAATACTTTGCAATGTGCCAGAGGACAATTTCCTTTTACTTATCTGGGATTACCATTGGGGATTTATAAACCTACTGTGGAACAGTGTTTGCCTATAGTCAATAGAATTGCTAAGAGGATTGCTGGTATTGCTACTTTCATGACTCAGGCAGGGAAGGTGTTGCTAGTTAAATCTATGCTGACATCTTTAGCAGTCTACTTTATGTGTTGTTTGGACATTCCTATCACTATAAAGCACCAGATCATTAAATATTTAAGGCACTGCCTCTGGAGGAGTCCTAACATGGAGGATAGAATACCAACACTAGTGGCATGGCATACAGTTTGTAGACCAAAAAATCAGGGTGGTTTGGGAGTCCTGGATATCTTCACACAAAATAAAACTCTGCTCATGAAGAATCTTCACAAAATTTTCAACAGACATGATATTCCTTGGGTGAATTTAATTTGGGAAACTTACTACAGCAATGGACAACTTCCAGGGGATCAAAAGGTGGGCTCCTTCTGGTGGAAATCAAATCTGGCACTCATTGATCAGTTCAAAGCTATAACAAGGTGCAACGTGGGTGATGGAAAAAGTGCTCTGTTCTGGGATGATATGTGGCATCAGTTTGTTCTCAAGCACAAATATGATCACCTTTATTCCTTTGTTAGAGATCCTCTCACAAGTGTGCAACAAGTGATCAACATAGAATATCTTGAAGATCTTTTCCATTTGCCTCTCACTACACAGGCATATGAGGAGTTCCTAATAATAGAAGACATGTGCATTTCCCTAAGGCAATCTGAATACTTAGATGCACTGGATACCTGGAGTTACATATGGGGAAATAAATCTTATTCATAAATGAAAGCCTATAAGGTGTTGATTGGGCACAAACAAACTCCACCTCACTTCTCATGGATTTGGAAAAGCTCCTGCCAACCTAAGCACAAAGTTTTTTTCTAGATGTTACTACATGACAGAGTAAACACAAGGAATCTTTTAAGAAGGAAAAAATTTGAATTAGAAGTTTACAATTGTGCAGTAAGGAATTGTCAGTAGGAAGAAACTTTGCATCATCTCTTTTGGGGGTGTCCTTTTGCTATCAGATGTTGGGATCTCATCTGTCCATCCAGAACACCAAATTTGTCTGTTCTGGAGGCATATCAAGACCTCAAAGACAAGCTCAACTATCATTTCTTTATGGAGATCATCATATTGGGATCATGGTCCATCTAGATATCTAGAAACAATTTTTTTTTGAGAATATCACTCCGTCTTTTCGAGGCTAAAATTTATATTCACAGAAGAGCTCAAGCTTCTCAAATACAGGATCAAGAAGAATATGAAGTGCAATTCTATGCTTGGTTGGATACCTTGTTGTAATTTTATAGATTTCCTTTTTCTTTTTTAGGTAGTTGTAGCTTTTCCTAGATCTTTTTTCAGTTTCTCTTTTATTCTTCTTTCTTTCCTTTGGGCTTATCTCAAGCCCTCCAGACTACTTCTGTGGCCTATTTATTTAATAAAAGTTGCAGTGGGGTGTTTCCCTACTGTTTATAGTCATTTTTTAATAAAGAAAGAGAGGTTTCCACATATAAATATACTATCTTGGACATCTTTTATGATTGTGGGCACTCATTGAAATATGACATGCTAAAAAGTTGATGTTGGACAAGGAAGACAACATAATGGATTATGTTTTCTTATATCCGAAATAAATTATATTGTCATGAATCATCCAAGATGTTGTGCTTGCCTTTCTCCCTCATGCTAGCCAAATTCTTTGCACCAAGTAGAATACTACTTGTGCTTCCAAACATCCTTAAACCAAGTTTTGCCATGAGAGTCCGCCATACCTACCTATGGATTGTAAGATCCTTCAAGTACGTTGTCATCGGTGCAAGCAATAAAAATTGATCCTTAAATATGTATGATTTATTAGTGTGGAGAAAATAAGCTTTATACGAGCTTGTGATATGGAAGAAATAAAAGCGACGGACTGCATAATAAAGGTCCCTATCACAAGTGGCAATATAAAGTGACATTCTTTTGCATTAAGATTTTGTGCATCCAACCGTAAAAGCGCATGACAACCTCGCCTTTCCTCTGCGAAGGGCCTATCTTCTATTTTTACCTTCTACCCTTATAGAAGAGTCATGGTGATCTTCACCTTTCCTTTTTACACTTTATCCTTTGGCAAGCGCTATGTGTTGGAAGGATCCTGATATATATATCCAATTGGATGTAGGTTTTCATAAAGTATTATTGTTGACATTACCCTTGAGGTAAAAGGTTGGGAGGCGAAACTATAAGCCCCTATCTTTCTCTATGTCTGATTGAAACTTCATACCCACAAGTATTGTGTGAGTGTTAGAAATTGTGAAAGATTAAATAATAGTTGAGTATGTGGACTTGCTGAAAAGCTCTTATATTTCTTAGTTGAGTATGTGGACTTGCTTCAATGACTGAGATCATAGTTTTCTAGTTTCCAATGAAGTTTGTGATTCATACTTTACATTGTGAATAGATTGTTACTTTAGCATAAGAAATCATATGACAATATATATGTTGCTGCTCTAAGAATGATCATGAAGCCCTCATGTTCGTATTTTATTTTATCGACACCTCTATCTCTAAACATATGGACATATTTTTCGATATCGGCTTTCACCTGAGGACAAGCGAGGTCTAAGCTTGGGGGAGTTGATACGTCCATTTTGCATCATGCTTTTATATCAATATTTATTGCACTATGGGATGTTACTACACATTATGTCACAATAGTTATGCCTTTTCTCTCTTATTTTATAAGGTTTACATGAAGAGGGAGAATGCCGGCAGCTGGAATTCTGGGCTGGAAAAGGAGCAAATATTAGAGACCTATTCTGCACAACTCCAAAAGTCCTGAAACTCTACGAAATTCAGTTTTGGAATATACTAAAAATATTGGGCGAAGAAAGCACCAGAGGGGGGCCACCCACCATCCACAAGGGTGGAGGGCGCGCCCTACCCCCCCGGGCACACCCCCTGCCTCGTGGGCCACCTGGCAGGCCCCCGATGCCCATCTTCTGCTATATGGTGTCATTTTCCCTAGAAACAAAAATCATAAGGAAGCTTTCGGGACGAAGCGCCGCCGTCTCGAGGCGGAACCTTGGCGGAACCAATCTAGGGCTTCGGCGGAGCCGTTCTGCCGGGCAAACATCCCTCCGGGAAGGGGAAATCATCGCCATCGTCATCACCATCGATCCTCTCATCGAGAGGGGGTCAATATCCATCAACATCTTCACCAGCACCATGTCCTCTCAAACCCTAGTTCATCTCTTGTATCCGATCTGTCTCAAAACCCCAGATTGGGACATGTGGGTTGCTAGTAGTGTTGATTACTCCTTGTAGGTGATGCTAGTTGGTTTATTTAGTGGAACATCATATGTTCAGATCCTCTATGCATACTAATACCCCTCTGATTATGAACATGAATATGATTTGTGAGTAGTTACGTTTGTTCCTGAGGACATGGGAGAAGTCCTGTTATAAGTAGTCATGTGAATTTGGTATTCGTTCGATATTTTGATGAGATGTATGTTGTCTCTCCTCTAGTGGTGTTATGTGAACGTCGACTACATGACACTTCACTATTGTTTGGGCCTAGGGGAAGGCATAGGTAAGTAATAAGTAGATGATGGGTTGCTAGTGTGACAGAAGCTTAAACCCTAGTTTATGCGTTGCTTCGTAAGGGGCTGATTTGGATCCATATGTTTCATGCTATGGTTAGGTTTACCTTAATTCTTATTTCGTAGTTGTAGATGATTGCAAGAGGGGTTAATCATAAGTGGGATGCTTGTCCAAGGAAGGGCAGTACCCAAGTACCAGTCCACCCACATATCAAATTATCAAAGTAACGAACGCGAATCATATGAGCATGATGAAAACTAGCTTGACAGAAATTCCCATATGTCCTCGGGAGCACTTTGCTTTATATAAGAGTTTGTCCAGGCTTGTCCTTTGCTACAAAAAGGATTGGGCCACCTTGCTGCACCTTGTTTACTTTTGTTACTTGTTACCCGTTATGAATTATCTTATCACAAAACTATCTGTTACCGATAATTTCAATGCTTGCACAGAATACCTTACTGAAAACCGCTTGTCATTTCCTTCTGCTCCTCGTTGGGTTCGACATTCTTACTTACCGAAAGGACTACGATAGATCCCTTATACTTGTGGGTCATCAAGCAGCATGATCGGTGTGACCAATTACTTTAGAATCAACAATGTAAGATCTGAATTTATCACACGCAAACACAACTGCTAAAAATTCCTTTTTAGTAGTAGCATAATTTATTTGTGCACTGGCTATAGTTTTACTAGCATAATGGATAACATTTAATTCCTTATCAAGTCTTTGTCCTAAAATAGCACCAACAACATTATCACTAGTATCACACATAATTACAGAAGGCAAGTTCCAATCAGGTGGTTGAATAATAGGTGCATAAGTTAAGGCTTTCTTAAGTGTTTCAAAGGCTTCTACACAATCATCATAAAAAACAAAATGGAACATATTTTTGCAAAAGATTAGTAAGAGGCCTGGAAATTTTAGAAAAGTCTTTAATAAACCTCCCGTAGAAACCAGCATGACCAAGGAAACTACAAATATCTTTAATGTGTTTCGGACATGGCTTTAGCTTTATCCACCTCAATACCTTTCTCAGAAATTTGATGCCCCAAGACAATGCCTTCGCTCACCATAAAGTGGCACTTCTCCCAATTCAAGACAAGATTAGTTTGTTCACATCTCTGCAAAACTCAATCAAGGTTGCTTAAGCAATCATCAAAAGAAGTTCCGTAAACGGAAAAATCATTCATGAAAACCTCAATAATCTTTCACAAAAGTCAAAGAATATAGCAGTCATACATCTTTGAAAGGTAGCAGGTGCATTACATAAATCAAAAGGCATACTTCTATAAGCATACATTCCAAAAGGGCAAATAAAGGTGGGTTTCTCTTGATCAGATTCTGAAACAGGTATTTGAGAGAAACCAGAATATCCGTGAAGAAAGCAGAAGTGTGTGTGCTTTGACAATCCTTCTAACATTTGAATAATGAAAGGCAGAGGGTAATGATCTTTCTAGTAGCTTTGTGCAATTTTCTGAAATCTGTTACCATTCTATAGCCAGTCACTATTATTTGTGGGATGAGTTCATTTTTATCAGGAACAACAATGATACCTCCTTTCTTAGGGACACAATGAACATGACCTACCCATTTACTATCAGCTATGGGATAGATAATACGTGTCGGTGTCAAAATCGGCGGATCTCGAGTAGGGGGTCCCGAACTGTGTGTCTAAGGCTAATGGTAACAGGAGGCGGGGGACACAATTACCCAGGTTTGGGCCCTCTCTATGGAGGTAATACCCTACTTCCTGCTTGATTGATCTTGATGAATATGAGTATTACAAGAGTTGATCTACCATGAGATCGTAATGGCTAAACCCTAGAAGTCCAGCCTATGAGGTTAAAATTGTTGTGGCTAAACCCTAGAAGTCTAAACCCTCCGGTTTATATAAACACCGGGGGGGGGGGGGCTAGAGTTTGTACAAAGTCGGTTACAGAGAAAGGAATCTACATATCCAAATCGCCAAGCTTGCCTTCCACGCAAAGGAGACTCCCATCTGGACATGGGACGAAGTCTTCTATCTTGTATCTTCATAGTCCAACAGTCCGAACCAAGTATATAGTCCGACTGTCCGAGGACCCATTAATCCGGGACTCCCTTAGTAGCCCCTGAACCAGGCTTCAATGACGATGAGTCCGACGCATAGATTGTCTTCGGCATTGCAAGGCGGGTTCCTTCTCCGAATACTCCAACATAGCCTTCCGAACATGGAAAACATGTCCGGCTCTGGAAAACCAGTACCACACACAACTGTAGAGAGTATAATATTTCACGAGTCCAATCCACTGACAAATTTTTGTAGCTTGACATCACTCCACTGCCATGTCATTATTCAAACCGTTTTAGCCTGCCACTCCATATTTTGAGGTGCGGTTTCATTGGCACGTCTTGTCGAAGCGGAGATCATGTCCCCTTATCACGGGATTCTCATCAATACGGGCATGGGTAGTCCAATCGTGTCATCTGCACGGTGCTTGGGGAATAGGCGAATTTTAAGGCAAGCAGGGAGGCGCATGACTTTCACTGCCTTTATAAAGGGATAAGGATTCACCTTTTTACACCCGCGCCTTCTCCTTCCTCTGCCCATCCATTCTCGAGCTCCAGCGCCCAAGCTCTCGCCTTCTCCTCCCCAAAAAGCACTCCAATCATGTCCGGATCTGAGCAGGAGGCAAGTGGATGGCCTCCTCCGTCAATAAGAAGGACATCAAGGAGCTCCGGGAGGCTAGGTACCTGGCCAAGGACATCGCTCATCGACTTCCGGCCAAGGGACAAAATCGTCCCCACCCCGAAGCCCTAAGAGAGGGTGGTGTTCCTCACACACTTCGTCCGCGGGCTGGGATTCCCCCTCCACCCGTTCATCCGCGGACTGATGTACTACTACGAGCTGGACTTCCATGATTTGGCCCCCAACTCTATCCTCAACATCTCGGCATTTATTATCGTGTGCGAGGCCTTCCTTTGCATCCCACCTCACTTCGGCCTATGGCTGAAGACCTTCAATGTGAAGCCGAAGGTGGTGAGCGGCCAACAAGCAGAGTGCGGAGGTGCCATGGTGGGCAAGATGCCCAATGTCACCTGGCCCGAAGGCTCCTTTGTGGAGACTGTCAAAGGGTGGCAGTCGAGGTGGTTCTACATCACCGAGTCACGCAAAACCAATTGGGTGGCGGCCCCCGCGTTCCGATCTGGAGTCTCGATGCGGCTCACCTCCTGGCAAGAGAATGGCCTGGCATGGGGCTCTTCGGACGAGCTGACAGCGCTCCAGACGCACGTCCAGAGCATGATAATCAAGAAAGTCAAGCTCGTCAACGTAATCCAGGTTATGCTCGTCCGCTGGATTCTTCCGTGCCAAAGCCGGACTTGCTATCTGTGGGAGTTTGATCCAGCCAAGCACCTGACCCTATTAGAGCTCTTCGTCACGATGTATGAAGAAGTCTGGAAGGTGCTCTTTAAGGCCAACGAGGTGCCGCCGGCCACGGACGAGGATCGTGGGCACGATCTAACTCACCCTGCTAATTCGGTAAGTTCTCTCATGTTTTCAAGGTGTACCCTTTACTTGCATATTCGAGGAAGGCATCTAAGTCTCACTATCAATTATTTCAAGACTGGACAGAGATAGCGGAGCAGATTAACTGTCCGGCTCCACTGCCCGAAGGCCCAGAAACCCTGCTTCTGACGAAGATGTTGTTTCCGGCGCCTTATGAGGTGCCGGAGAAGAAGGCCAAAAAGAAGGCTAAGGGGACCAGAGATGGTCTCCGTCGCAAGGGCGCTTCGGACGCAATGTCCAAAGACGTCGATGATCGCTCCTCCGTCGCCGCAGACGGCGAGGAAGAGGAGGAGGAGGAAGAAGAAATCCACCCCCCCTGTAGGGGGGAGAAAGAAGAGGACGGCCTCCATGCACCTGGAGGCCAAGGCGTCCAAGAAGGGGAAAACTTCCCTTCCGGACAACTTCGCAGCGGCCACCAACAACAGCTCGGAGTGGGAGCCCAGGGACAAGCCCCTGGCCAAATCATAAGTGTCTGGACACGGTAATATATCCGGCCTTTTTACTTTATTGTTTTTAACATGCTGGATCATGCACCTGCAGTCCGGCCTAGTCCAACATCGAGCTATCCTCCTCTTCGGAGGGGTCGCTGGACCCGTTGGCAATGGACAACGGGTCCCTTCCGATGACCTCCTCATCCAAGGCCATGGTCAACACCGAGGTGTTGTCTCAAAGGATCCCAGGCCAGGTAGAGGCTCAGGAGGCCGTCCTAGTGGTGTCGGAGGGTGAGACCATGGTTGCCGAACACATGGGGGAGCAAACCCCCATGGACACCGACGATGGGGGCCGTATCCAATTCGTCCCCCAGCCAAATACAGCTCCGGAGGCCCATGTGGCTTCGGACTTAGGCAGGCCGCCTCTTTCGAAAGAGGGGGGGGGGGGTGAGCCAACTCCACCGGTGACCTCTGTCCATCCAAAGGCACCGGATAGATTGCTGGAAGCGCTGCGAGGCGCTTCCATTGTTGAAGAACACCATACTCTTATGAGTACGGTGATTGAGAAGATCCAGTCCGCCAAAAGCGGGCTGACCGAAGCCTGCACTAGCCTTCTAACAGGCTTTGAGGTAAGTAATATAATTGTAAAAAGAATGTCACAGTATAGACAGTAGCCCCTGATACTCTGTCCAGTGTCCGGAAACAAAAGCCGAACAGAGGATTAAATAATTTTTCGCAGGAGTCTAATCTGATATGTCTATGTGAATAAGCAAGCATTGCTGCTGGCTGCGACCGCTCACACTGTAGAAGTATCCAGACTGAAGTAGAATCTGGAGCGGGCCAAGGAGGAGCTTGGCCGCGTGAAGAAGCAGCTGGAGGACAGCCAAGGTATGCAGTAACCTTGTATATATTCAGGAAGGATGAATGATTCGTGTTGACTAAAGTGTCATGAAATTTATTAGGGGCAACGGCCGAAGTAGCCGCCCTCAAGAAGGCGCTGGCTGAGGCCGAGGACAAGGCGGCCAAGGAGCAGGCCACACACGAAAAGCATGAGGCCCAGGTCAATGAGGTTCAGCAAGAGCTCGAGGACACCGTCAAGAAGTACGAGTCCTTGGAGCGTGATTTTAAGAATCAAGAGTCCGAACCTGCCAAGGCCTGACGGAGCACACAAGATGCCTGAGCTGAAGCCCAGGGCGCCCTCCAGGAATTCCAGGCGGCCAAGAAGATTACGGCGGGTAAGGCTTTCATTATGCAAAGCAGATATGTGAAGGAAATGTTCCTCTTACTTACCTAGATTTGGAGCTCTCCAGGGGCGTTTGTGGATCTGCCGTGCAGCGTGTCAGACGCTGCGGAATTCTATCGAGCCGAAGAGGGGAGCTCTACGGAGAAGTTGTTCTGGTCTCAATACCTTTGACCAGAACATCTAGTGCCCTTTAGCGATCAGCTGAAACAGCTGGTCGAGCTGCATAAGGCGGCCAAACTAGCCATGAAGGACTTAATAATCTAGCTATGGCCTGCTGAGCCCATGCCCAACAGCTACTTCGGACTCGTGAAGCGGCTTGTTAGTGCCTGCCCGCGGCTTGAAGCCATCAAGCGGTCGGTCTGTATCGAAGGTGCGCGGATGGCCTTTTCCCGCTCTAAGATGCATTGGGCGAAGATGGACGCCACGAAGCTGATGACCGAGGGGCCGACTAAGGGTAAGGAGCACCGCCAACCCGAACTGTATTTTGACAGTGTCCTGGAGGGATCCCGCCTTGTAGCGGAGCAATGTGCGAAGGATATCATATTCCCATTAATACGTTCAGGTTATCCTGTCCTGTAATATGAAACAAGATCGTTATGTAATATAATGCTTGTTTATTAAAAATTTACCTCATGTGCGGCCATTTATGAAATCTGAGAGTTGGCCAGTCATCGGCATCTGCCCCCACATAGATAGTACGGGGCTGTTCGGGATAAATCTAAACACTCTTTACTCCAAATTTTGGTCCTTAAAGGAGGTGTTTAGCGCAACGAACAAGGCAATCGGACTATACGGCTTTATCACCCTCACTTAGCCATAGGAGTTTGACAACAAAAATTTTGGCGCAACCCCTGGTGTTCAGAAGTCCGAACTTGGGGCGCTATACACGCCTAATCGGATAAAAACCGACTCATCGCATAATGCGTGAAAAATCTCTAAGGATTTGAAACCTCTCGAACAGCTGACCAGCTCTTGCCGCATCATGACAGTCAGTTTTCGGCTTTCTCCACTGAGGTGCTCATCCGGAAGAATAGGGACACAATCGCAGTAGTTCTCCCTTTACTACCCTAGCCGATATAGCGGAACGTAAGGTAGTAAGCACAGGAGCCGGGCAACCCAACTATTGACCAAAGACATGATTCGGAGCCGATGCATATAATGCTATAAGTTTGGGGTGCCGAACTGTACTATAAAAGTGTTTGGACTTTATTGTCGTGTTATGGGGTATGATGAAGCCCCTGGCGAATTAAGGCATACCAGAGTGTACGGGTGCAATTGATAAAAAATACAAAGACAAGGAAAAATCAAGTAATAAGCTAATGCCGCAAATATTGAGCCACAAGTTATTTTCCATTGTAATTTGATTAATACGTCAAAGCGTATTTGTACAAGTAATGCGATGAGCAAATAACGCTATTTGACATGCCACGACCAAGGGCGAGCTGCGTGCGGGTTTTTAAAACAGGTATAACGATCGTTAGCAGAGACCACCTGGGGGTTCCCTTGTACGTCAAAGCTCCTTGCCTTCTTGGTGTATTTGTCCTGTGATCGGTCCGATGATCAGGTTATCAGAAAAGCCTCGAGAAGAGAAAAACCTGAAATGAAAAAAGAAAAAGTGAAGGTATGCGGATCCACGGCGGTTATGCCACATTATGGACCACGGTCTAGCTGTGCCTCCATCCATGCCCATGGTATTTTGAGTGCGTAGTTATGTATGCGCGGTACAAATGTCACCGCTTGATTGGGATTGGGACGGAGGACGAATTGCTAGTCGAGCTCTGGACGGGCTGGGCTATCCTGTTGTAGAGTAGTTCGGACTCGCTTGACGGTGTCCAGGAGCTTTACTGCTGAATTGAGGTTCTGCCTAAAAAGACTGCTCTGTACTTCTGCTGCAAGGGCGGTAGTGTGCTCCTCAGTACGGAGGGAGCGTTCCGTGTTTCCATTGACTGCTATAACACCGCGTGGTCCGGGCATCTTGAGCTTGAGGTAGGCATAGTGCGGCACCGCATTGAATTGAGCGAATGCGGTTCATCCGAGCAGGGCGTGATAGCCACTGCGGAAGGGGACGATATCGAAGATCAACTCTTTGCTTTGGAAATTATCCGGGGATCCGAAGACCACTTCCAGTGTGATTGAGACCGTACAGCAGGCCTCTACACCTGGTATGACACCATTGAAGGTGGTTTTTGTGGGCTTGATCCTTGAGGGATCGATACCCATTTTGCGCACTGTATCCTGATAGAGCAGGTTTAGGCTGCTGCCACCGTCCATGAGGACTCACGTAAGGTGGATTCCATCAATAATTTGGTCAAGGACCAGTGCGGCTGAACCGCCATGGCGGATACTGGTCGGATGGTCCCTGCGATCGAAGGTGATCGGACAGGACGACCATGGGTTGAACTTTGGGGCGACTGGCTCCATCGCGTAGACGTCCTTGAGTGCAGGCTTGTGCTCCCTCTTGAGGATATGGGTGGCGTATATTATGTTCACCGTTTTGACTTGGGGGGGGGATTTCTTCTGTCCCCCTGTGTTCGGTGGTCGGGGTTCCTCGTCATCGTCATTGCTTTGCATCCCTTTCTCCTTATTCTCGGCATTTAACTTGCTGGCCTGTTTGAAGACCCAACATTCCCTGTTGGTATGATTGGCTGGTTTATCAGGAGTGCCATGGATTTGGCATGGTCAATCTAGTATGCGGTCCAGACTGGACGGGCCCGGATTATTTCTCTTAAATGGCTTCTTCCGCTGACCAAACTTACAACCACTAAATCCGGCGTTGACCGCCGTGTCTTTGGTGTTATCACCATTGTTTCGATGCTTATGTCTATTGTGTCGGGGCTTGCGGTTGCCATTTCTGATTTCAGAAGTGCCAGGTTCGCTTGTATTGTTGTTGCTACGGGCTAGCCAGCTATCTTCGCCCGCACAGAAGCGGGTCATGAGTGCCATAAGGGCTGACATTGACTTTGGTTTTTCCTGGCCGAGGTGTCTGGCCAACCATTCGTCGCGGATGCTGTGCTTAAAGGCTGCTAGGGCTTTAGCATCCGGACAGTCGATGATCTGGTTCTTTTTAGTTAAGAACCTAGTCCAGAATTTCCTGGCTGACTCTCTAGGCTGTTCGATTATGTGGCTTAAGTCATCGGCATCCAGAGGTCGGACATATGTGCCTTGGAAGTTGTCAAGGAAGGTGTCCTCCAAGTCCTCCCAGCTGCCAATGGAGTTTTCGGGCAGACTGTTCAACCAGTACCTAGTTGGTCCCTTGAGTTTGAGCGGGAGGTATTTGATGGCGTGAAGATCATCACCGCCGGCCATATGAATATGGAGAAGAAAGTCCTCAATCCATACCATGGGGTCTGTTGTGCCATCATATGATTCAATGTTCACGGGTTTAAACCCTTCTGGGAAATCGTGTCCCATTACTTCATCAGTGAAGCAAAGGGGGTGTGCGACGCCTCTATATCGGGCCAAGTCGTGATGTAGCTCGGATGGAGTTCGTCTGCGGTTTTTGGCTCGGTCGTGATTATATTTGTCACGTCCAGCCAGGTGGTCATCGTCGCGCATCGGGGCACGCCCCCGTGATCCATAGATTGATCTTGTCTGACCTTCTCTGTTTTCCAAGTCGCGCCGCAGGTCATGTGTATATCCCGAGCTGTTGTATTTCTGTTTGTTTGGCGAGGCAGTGCGGGCTGGTGTTCGGCTCGAGGTGCCACTTTGTCCCGGCCATGTGGTGGTCGGTCAGCCACATTGTACCTTGGTAGGACGGGCTCCAGCACCTCGTCATTGAACTGTGGTAACAGTTTGCACTTCGGGTAGCTTTTGGTTGGGCGCTCGAGGCCATATTCCTCGGCTGCCAGGACATCAGTCCATCTTTCATTGAGCAGATCTTGATCAGCTTGAAGCTACTGCTGCTTCTTTTTCAGGCTTCTTGCAGTGGCAATTAGCTGACGCTTAAAGCGTTCCTGTTCGGCGGGCTCCTCAGGCACGATGAAATCTTCATCACCGAGGCTCACCTCGTCCTCGGAGAGCGGAAGGTAGTTGCTATCCTCCGAGTCTCCGTTCATGGCATGTTCGCCAGGGCTGACTCGCCCATCCTCCCGTTCCTCCTGCTCGGAGGTTGGCTCAATGGGGTCTTCATTGTCTTCGACATCGTCCAGAGTGTTATTTTCTCCTGTGACGGTATTGCTGTTTTTACTACGGCGTGGCTTAGAGCGGCGTCGCTGACGTCGGCGCTTTGGCTGTGTCTCAAGAGGTTTATCCACGACCGGATTTTCATTGTCGCCGTTGTTTTCTTTGGGTGTATCCACCATGTATATGTCGTATGAGGAGGTGGCTGTCCGACGCCCTATATGCGGTGGTTCCTGCTCCTCTCCAGCATCGTCGTCCATACTATCGATATCTTCGAAGTTGTAATCAAGCATGTTGGTTAAGTCGTCAACAGTGGCTATGAAGTGGGTGGTGGGTGGGAAACAAAGTTCTTCGTCGTTCGCTTCCCACTCGAGCCGGACATAGTTCGGCCGAGAGTCCCCCGACAAGGAGAGGGATTTTAATGAGCTTAACAGGTCGCCAAAAGGCGAGTGCTAGAAGATGTTCGTAGATCTGAACTCCAAGACCGGCGCCCAATCAGGTTCGATGGACGCGGATGCACGCGGTCCGGAACCCATGGCTGGAGACGAGTCCAAGGTTCCGGTGACACAAGCCTAGCTCGATGTTGGGTCTGTGTGTGGCTCGAGCGTCGCTGAGTCTGCGGCCTTCGTGGCGGGGTTAAGCTCCCCGTCTTCGGACGATGCAGTCCGCTCTGGCTCTAGGGCCAGGGCGGTCACATGCGCTATCTCCTGCGCACGGCCAGATGACAGATCTAGGTCATGTTCATCATGGTGGCCGGGGACAGCCGTCATGGGCTCGAACCCGTCGAAGATCAAGTCTACACGGATATCGGCCACAAAATTCAGGCTTCCAAATCTGACCTGATGGCCAGGGGCGCAGCTATCGATCTACTCTAGATGGCCAAGAGAGTTGGACCGCAGTGTGAAGCCGCCGAATACGAAGACCTGTCCGGGGAGGAAGATTGCCCCTTGGACTGTGTTGTTGTAGATGATTGATGGAGCCATCAAGCCTTCTGATGATGACGAAGTGGAACTCTCAATGAAAGCACCAATGTCGGTGTAAAAACCGGCGGATCTCAGGTAGGGGGTCCCGAACTGTGCGTCTAAGGCTAATGGTAACAGGAGGCGGGGGACACAATGTTTACCCAGGTTCGGGCCCTCTCTATGGAGGTAATACCCTACTTCCTGCTTGATTGATCTTGATGAATATGAGTATTACAAGAGTTGATCTACCACGAGATCGTAATGGCTAAACCCTAGAAGTCCAGCCTATGAGGTTAAGATTGTTGTGGCTAAACCCTAGAAGTCTAAACCCTCCGGTTTATATAAACATCCGGGGGGGGGGGGGCTAGAGTTTGTACAAAGTCGGTTACAGAGAAAGGAATCTACATACACGAATCGCCAAGCTTGCCTTCCATGCAAAGGAGAGTCCCATCCGGACACGGGACAAAGTCTTCTATCTTATATCTTCATAGTCCAATAGTCCGGACCAAGTATATAGTCCGGCTGTGCGAGGACCCCTTAATCCGGGACTCCCTCAATACTTGCTTCCAGAAGTTTTAGTATTTCAGTTCTTACCACTTCCTTCATCTTAGGATTCAATCGTCATTGATGATCAACAATGCACTTAAGATCATCAATAGTATATCCAATAGCAGCATGGTTCTTCCTTAGAATTTTTAGTAATCTCTCTTCTTTATGTTTTGTAAGGTTAGCACTAATAATAACAGGATATATCTTTTTCTCATCAAGATAAGCATACTTCAAAGTGTCCGGCAATTGCTTTAGTTCAAACACGGAATCACCTTTAGGTGGAGGAGGACCTCCTAGAGTTTAAATAGGCAAATTGTGTTTAAGGATAGGTTGTTGTTCAAACAATATTTTATCTATTTCATTTCTTTCACGCAAGTGCATATCATTTTCATGGTCTAGCAAGTATTGTTCTAGTGGATCAGTAGGAGGTACGGCAATAGAAGCAAGACCAATTATTTCATCCTTACTAGGTAATTCTTTATTATGAGGTTGTCTATGAAAATTAGAGAAATTAAACTCATGAGACACATCACCAAAATTAGCACTGGCCGTTTCTTTATGGCAATCTAGTTTAGCATTAATAGTGTTCAAGAAAGGTCTTCCAAATATTATGGAACAAAAATCATATTGTGGAGAACCAAGAACTAGAAAATCAGTAGGGTATTTTATTTTCCCAGACAAGACTTCAACATCTCTAACAATCCCAAGTGGTGTGATGGTATCGCTATTAGTAAGTTTAATAGTAACATCAATATCCTCTATTTCAGCTGGTGCTATATCATTCATAATTTCTTGATATAAGGTAAAAGGAATAGAACTCACACTAGCACCCAAATCACATAAACCATAATAACAATGATCTCCTATTTTAACTGAGACAACAGGCATGCCAACAATAGACTTATTCTTATATTCAGTACCAGGTTTGGCGATTCTAGCAGCTTCATCACATAAATAAATAACATGCCCATCAATATTATCGACCAAGAGATCTTGAACTATAGCAATACAGGTTCTACTTTAATTTTTTTCAGAGGGTCTGGGTGTTTGATATTACTCTTGTTAACCGAGGGAGTCCTGGATAAGGGGGTATCCGGATAGCCGGACTGTATACATCGTCCGGACTATTGAAGCGTGAAGATACAAGACTCAAGGCTTCGGCCCGTGTCCGGATGGAAATCTCCTTTGCGTGGAAGGCAAGCTTGGTGATCCGGATATTGTGTTTCCTTCCTTGTAACCGACTCCATGTAAACCCTAGCCCTCTTCGGTGTCTATATAAACCGGAGAGGTTGGTCCTTAGAATGCCAATCACAATTACAATCATACCATCATAGGCTAGCTCTTAGGGTTTAGCCTGTACGATCTCGTGGTAGATCTACTCTTGTACTACTCATATCTTCAATATTAATCAAGCAGGAAGTAGGGTTTTACCTCCATCGAGAGGGCCCAAACCTGGGTAAACATTGTGTGCCTTGCTTCCTGTTACCATCAGCCTAGACGCACAGATCGGGACCCCCTACCCGAGATAAGCCGGTTTTGACACCGACATTGGTGCTTTCATTGAGAGTTCCTCTGTGTCGTCACGGCAAGGCTCGATGGCTCGTCTCCTTGTCAAGGACAACATTACCTTGGGGGGAGCTCTGGCTGTAGGCCAAACTCTCCAACTTGGCGGCTTTATCATGGCTGCCCCATCGGCAGCTGCGTCGATGATGGCCTCTCGGGTCATCAAGCATAACCTTCGTGTTAGTTCGGAACTCGCCGAACAGATGGATCTGATGGAGCTCTCCTCCCTTAATGAGCTCTTGGATCGCATCACCACTCTGGGAGTCGCTACAGACTATGACCGGATCGGGCTTAAACCCGACCAAAGGGACATCAGATCCCCTCCGGCCACCCATGAGATAGCGGTAGTGGAGGAACCACACACGGATTGCCCCTCAACTTTGAGGATGAATTATGTCTGGATCACCGAACTCCTTGAGCCAAACACTTGCTCAAAGGAAGGCATGATCCGGGTCCCGGACTTAGAATCGGGCCTTGGGCCGAAGAAATTGGGCAGCACTCCGGATCCCGGGCTATCAGGCTCGGAACCTCCCATGCCCCTGGATGTTAGATCGGATCAGAATCCGGATTCAGCTAACAACACCCACATGGGCTTAAATCGTCTCTCCCGCATCAGGCAAGAGCCCCAGGAGACTGTACATCGCTACTGGGCCAGATTCCTCCTTGCGCTTTGATATGTCTCCGTCGTATCTACTTTTCCAAACACTTTTGCCCTTGTTTTGGACTCTAACTTGTATGATTTGAATGGAACTAACCCGGACTAACGCTGTTTTCAGCAGAACTGCCATGGTGTTGTTTTTTGTGCAGAAAATAAAACTTCTCGGAATGTCCTAAAACTCCACGGAACACCTTAGAAAAAATAAAGAAAAATCCTCGCAAAAGATGAACACCAGGGGGCCCACACCCTGCTCATGAGGGTGGGGGGCACGCCCCCCTGGGCCCCCCTACCTCGTGGGCCCCCAGGTGGCCCTCCGACGCCAACTCCAACTCTATATATTGGCTTTTGGGGAGAAAAAAATCGGAGAGAAGAAATCATCGCGTTTTACAATACGGAGCCGCTGCCAAGCCCTAATCTCTCTCGGGAGGGCTGATCTGGAGTCCGTTCGGGGCTCCGGAGAGGGGGATTCGTCGTCGTCGTCATCATCAACCATCCTGCATCACCAATTTCATGATGCTCACCGCCGTGCGTGAGTAATTGCATCGTAGGCTTGCTGGACGGTGATGGGTTGGATGAGATTTATCATGTAATCAAGTTAGTTTTGTTAGGGTTTGATCCCTAGTATCCATTATGTTCTGAGATTGATGTTGCTATGACTTTGCTATGCTTAATGCTTGTCACTAGGGCCCGAGGGCCCGAGTGCCATGATTTCAGATCTGAACCTATTATGTTTTCATGAATATATGTGTGTTCTAGATCCTATCTTGCAAGTCTATAGTCACCTACTGTGTGTTATGATCCGGCAACCCCGAAGTGACAATAATCGGGACCACTCCCGGTGATGACCATAGTTTGAGGAGTTCATGTATTCACTATGTGCTAATGCTTTGTTCCGGTTCTCTATTAAAAGGAGGCCTTAATATCCCTTAGTTTCCAATAGGACCCCGCTGCCACGGGAGGGTAGGACAAAAGATGCCATGCAAGTTCTTTTCCATAAGCACGTATGACTATATACGGAATACATGCCTACATTACATTGATGAACTGGAGCTAGTTCTGTGTCACCCTATGTTATGACTGCTACATGATGAACCACATCCGGCATAATTATCCATCGCTAATCCGGTGCCTACGAGTTTTCCATATACTAGTTTACACTTATTTACTTTTCCGTTGCTACTGTTACAATCACTACAAAATACCAAAAACATTAATTTTACTGTCTTTACTTTTGTTACCATTACCACCACTATCATATTACTTTGCTACTAAACACTTTGCTGCAGATACTAAGTTTCCAGGTGTGGTTGAATTGACAACTCAGCTGCTAATACTTGAGAATATTCTTTGGCTCCCCTTGTGCCGAATCACTAAATTTGGGTTGAATACTCTACCCTCGAAAGCTGTTGCGATCCCCTATACTTGTGGGTTATCAAGACTAATTTCTGGCGCCGTTGCCGGGGAGCATAGCTCTATTCTTTGAGTCACTTTGTCACGACCAGTTTTCCAATAAAAATATTTATTGAGAAACCAATCTTTTGAGTCCAGTATGAGAGAAATCCTCCTCACTGGTAGACAAATTCTTGATACAATAAGCCAGTAGCATAAAATATATTACAGGGTCGAACTACGGTTGCTCAACCAAATTATTACAAGCACGCCGATAATTATACATAATGGCGGACATGACACAGTGGTGTGGAGACATACTACTGACTCGAGGATAGGGCGGTGGTAGAGAAACACAGCGGGGAGAGAAATACAAGACTCTAAGTCTGTCATCTCATCGAGCGTCGAGGTGAGGCTCGATGAATTTATTTGGTAGCGGAAGCGGATATAAAACAGTGACCAAATCCAGGGTCGCACGAGACTGACTGGGACTCCTCTAGGTGTTGGACTCGCTATCAAACTCTTCATCCATGAGATCGCCTTCGTCAGCATCTGGCCAAATCAACAAGCTAGTGAGTACTTTGAAAGTACTCGCAAGACAGTTTGGATGTAAGATATAACAAATGCATGCATGAATGCGTCATGATTAATTCACCAATGTACATTCAAAAATTAGCATAACAAGGTAAGTAAAAGGGAAACGGCGGTAGTCCGCCTGAAATCCCAACAAAACATAAATGAATACCGATCGGGTGTCTGAAGCGACGCCTCGAAAGGTGAACAAATAAATATAAGGAAATAATGCCACAGTCGGGCGTCTTAGCGACACCACATAAAGGGCTTTAAAAGAAATACCACAGTCGGATGTCGGGGCGACATCACAGAAAGGGCTTTAAAAGAAATGCCACAGTCGGACGTCGGGGCGACATCACAGAAAGGGCTTTAAAAGAAATGCCACAGTCGGACGTCGGGGCGACATCACA
>NC_041393.1:501698215-501759131 GCF_002162155.2 Triticum dicoccoides | reverse complement strand
AAAGGGCTTTAAAAGAAACGCCACAGTCGGACGTCGGGGCGACATCACAGAAAGGGCTTGAAAAGAAAGTAAAATACAACAATGCCACAGTCGGACGTCTGAGCGACATCGCAGAAAGGGCTTTTATTCACAAGTAAATAATACTCATAATAAACATTTAATTCATGAGAATAAATGGGTTAGTCCATCCACAGGAATAATCATTAACCGGAATTAGCACTCATGCGAATCACCGGAGTCTCTGTCATCAAAACTGACATTTGATTAGGATAAGATAATATCGATCTAGGACATGGAGTAGATGATTTGGAGGAATATATGACTCTGCAGAGTTTGTACAAAATTTTTCCCACAGCCAACGGATTTCCGTAGTCACGAAGGACTAGTTCCGTTTACGGTATTTCGGAAGAAAACACAGCTAACCAGTACACACCCATCCTACCTCTCGATGCTAGGAATCACCCTAGACATCGTCCAAGAAAAACTTTTGAGACGGGGAGATCACAATCTTGAATAGCATGGGATCAAATTTATATACGCGCGCTCTAAGGGGTGCCCCCCTCTCGGTCCCAACCGGAAACACCCATGCCCCCTGACCGGATGACTGGCTTTAATCCAGGGCCATGGAACCATCATCACGGCCTCTCCTTTTGGTGTGTACCAGAAAAGCGGTTTGCAACTTACTAAACCATACTCCTTGCGGAAAACATGTGGTAGTACAGGGAAGGAAATGAGAGGAACTGGACCGTTACGGTTTGACACTGAAGTCACATAGTCTGGCATAAGACTGGCATGCTACGACACTGCCATCTTACCCATCCTCATGCCAACACATGGCCATTCATACTCACATCCATCCACTTATGGATCGTCGAACTCACTTACCTCAATATTGCATAAAATAACGTTCATCGATATGCTCCTCAACATGCCAGGAAACTAACTAAATGCAAAACATGCCAAGACACTCATCATATCAAAAGTTCAGACATGCTTGCCTGGTTCAGAGTAGTCGGACCCTAGCTCGGTGAAGTTCGCGGCTCCGTCACCTCCTTCGGTATCTACGGTATAAAGAAAATATATGCGCTATCGTAAATACCAAGGAGTGCACAAAAATATTCCAAATATTTTTCAAATAAATCTGATAAAAAACTAGACAAAATTTTAAAGAGAACAGAAAAAGAATCAATCAAAAATACTTTTCTGTTTAAAAGTTATAAGGGTTTTTGTCCAGGGACTCATCTGTAATGAAACAGAAGATTTCCAGGGGGTAGCTTATAAACACAGAAAACGCTTCGGCAGAAACTACGCCTGCCCAAAGGGAAAACACATTTTGCCTGAAGGCGCTTTCAGAAAACGATTCAATAGAGAGGGCAGAGAGGCTGATGGTGGGGTCCCACTCGTTAGGTTTGAACTTTCAAAGGGGGGGGGGGACGAAGCTCATCAGCGCCCGAGAGCCGCGGTGGTCGCCGGCGGCGATCCACGGCGAGGCAGGGGGATCGGAGGGTACCTCCGTGCTCAGGGCGCCATTCCGCGTCGGTTGGTGGTGGTGGTGGTCGCCGGCGAGTACCACGTCGACGGCGAGCTTTGCTCCGGCGGACGGCGGCTCGGGTGGTCGAGGGACTCGTCGGAGAGGGCTGCAGAGATCAAATTGAGGAGGGGGTTAGGCTCCTGGTAGCTAGAGAGGGTAACGGACGGGGTTTGGGCGCCGGAGATGGCCTCACCGGAGCGAATTGTGGTGGAGGCCGAGGCGGATCGGGGCGGCCGGAGTTGGGGGAGGAGACCTCCTCGAGGTCCTCCTAGTGGCCTGGCGGGGCGTTGGTGAGGAGTGGTGATGATGCGTGCACGAGGGTGAGCTCGGGGGCCCTTTATATAGGCGGCCCGAGGCGGTTGCCGTGAACGGGGGTCTCCGGCGAGTGATTACGGCGGCGCTGTGGATGAGCAGTGGGATTAGGGGCTTGGGCATCGCCGTTGGGGTTCACCGGTTCCATTTAGGTGCTAATCGGGCTGGGATTTGGTACTAGGGGCGAGCTCGACAGAACGGGGGTGGCGCGGCCCGTCGGCGGCAGGGAGCACGTTCCGTGCTTGCCGGGCCACGGTGGCGGTGCCACGGGCGTGCGCTGGCACACATGAGGCCACGCGGAGAGCAGAGGGGCGATGGGCGGCGCAGAACGGCGTTGAGCTGCCGTTCTTGTCCCCTGTCGGCCGCCACGGGAGGTCCCAACGCCGCAGAAGACGCCGGCGAGGGCGGGCCAGCGTGCCACCGACGCCAGGAAGAGGCCAAGTGCGCGTGTGGTGCTCCAGACAGTAGGAAGAGGCGGCGAGGAACGTGCCAAGTGCACTGTGAACGCGTGAGTGAAGCTGACGAACGCAAAATGACACTGAAGTCTGAATTTTTTTGAATTTTGAATAGCAACAGTGCATGCAAGGTGTTCGACAGAATGAATTTGGCCTCTGCTGATTTTTCCTTGAGCTTATTTTTGGTGGAGTGGCTACTCATTGCTCCAGTAGGCTGCATGATTTTTGGTGGAATTTTTGGAGGAGTGTAGATATGAATTTCACCAAATTTGGCAAATCTGGTCCAAACTTGCAGAGACTGAATTTGGAAAAATTTGAAAAGAGGAGGAGTGGATCAAGATGGTTTTGGGTTGTGGGTACAAAGGACTATCCAGGAGAGTTGGTTTGAGGTCAAAACTCAAATGCAATAGGGTACTTGCTTTGAAAATCACTCAGGCTCCAAATAATTTTCAGAAATGATTTGAGAGGAAAAATAATTAGAATAAAATCCAAAACTTGCTTGGATTAGTTGGGACAGAGAACTTAGGTTGATCACAAGGAGTAGGGGAGGTTTTGGAGGGGCTTTATCACATGGGCAAAAATGCAAAGTCATGGGTGGTTTTCAAGATATGAAAATCCCAAGTTTTCATAGAGTTTCATTTTAAAATAAAAAGATTAAACTCCCAAAATGAATTTGAGAGGGAACCAACAGAGAAGAAGTTTCAAAAGGTCAAACACCAAAGTTTGAAAAAAATAAAATCCTTGCCAAAGCAAAGGAAGTTTTTTTTGAGGAATTGGACAGTGGGAGAGGCTCCCACTGTGTTTGTATTACTCAAAAGCAGGGTACAATGTACATGGCGTTTTTACCTGGCGCCTTACCTCCACGTGTGGAGGCTAGGGCTACTACTACTTTATATGGTGGGGGCAATCAAGGGGGTTCTAAGCTAATTACAAAGGAGAGAATAAAGTCTCTCACATCTTCTCTGGTTCTATGTTGGAGCAGGGCAAAGTCATGTTTGAAACGTTGGAGCCATGATAGAATAGTTGGTGGGATGCTTCTGAAATGTTTGTTATTCCTCTCTTTCCAAATGCTCCAAGCCGCTTGAAGGAAAACATCCATGAACATGGGACTGCTCCAATCATGAGCCGCTATGCTGATCCACCGAAGCCTTGAACCAGTTTGCTGCCAAGTTATCCCTAGAATGGACCAACATCGTTGGCTAAAGGGGCACTGGAAGATCATGTGTTCGACAGTCTCTTCAATTTGCTGATCACAAAGAAGGCAGTTGTAATCGCCCCCAATATTGTAGTGTCTCCTCTTTAGCATGTTACGTGTGTTTAAGCGGTCAGAGAGAAGAAGCCACCCAAAAACCTTAATTTTGAGCGTTGACCTGGCTGCCCAGAGCCACTTGTATGATTGATGTGCATGCACCTCTCGAAAATAGAATTTGTAGTATTTGATGGCCTTAAAACCACTGAGCCCCAACAGTAAGTCCAGTTATCGTGTGGGGTCGGATCAGTAGCGTTGCCAACATGCCTCACCTCTTGCTGAAGATCATGGATTTCTTGCATTGCTTGGACTGATAGTGGGAGGTGAAACGTTTCATGCAGAGATGTGGATCCCAGGAAATCCTTAACCGAAATATCTTCATTTTTTGCAAAGGAGAAGGCGCTCTGGTACTTTTCATCGAGAGTGGCGTCGAGCCACAGGTCTTTCCACATGAGCACTGTAGCTCCATCATGCACAATGGCTTTAGAAATCCCTCTGTAAATCGGGGTGAGTTTGAGAACATCTCTCCACCAGAATGATCCGCATGGTTCCATGGCATGGGGGATTTTGTTTGTATAGTATGTGGACCACACAAGCTCCACCCAAGGTACATCGTGCTTGTTGTAGAATTTATGCAGATATTTGAGAAGGAGGGCATCGCTTTGTACGCGTAGGTTGATTATACCAAGGCCTCCAGACTGTTTTGGTCTACACACCATACTCCAGGCCGCAAGGGAATTGCATTTGTCCTCATGTTCTGTCTTCTTTGTCCATAGACACTTCCTTCGCAGTTTATCAAGCAGTTCAATTATCTTAGGAGGCAGTCTGAGAGTGCACAAAGCAAAGATGACTAGTGAAGTGATCATGGTATTGAGTAGAGACAGCCTGGCTCCATACGACATCAAGGCCAGAGTGCTTGACATCCGACGTTCCATTGTACAAACAAGCGGCATTAAATCTTGAACTGAGGGCTTGGTTGTCCCGAGAGGTAATCCTAGGTAAGTGAAGGGCATGGAACCAACATTACATCCAAATATATTGGAGATCTCATTGTAGCAGGCACCCTCACAGTTAATTGGGATCAGTGTGGACTTGTGGAAGTTTATCTTGAGCCCAATGGAGTCAGCGTAGTCAGTGAAAATGTTTTTGATTGTGAGGGCTTGGACCGGGCATGCGGGAAGAAGAATGAGCGTGTCGTCCGCGTATTGTATCACAGGGTAGTCGTGTTGGTTCTCTCTGGGGAACGGTAGCTGGATTCGGCCATGTCTGAAAGCGTCATTGATTGCGGCCTGTAAGAGGTCAGCCGCCAATACAAAAATCAATGGAGAGAATGGGTCACCCTGTCGAACACCACATTTACAGTTAAATTGACGACCCGGGACCCCATTTAGAAGCACCGCTGACTTGCCAGAGGAGAAAATGCATTTTACCCAATTGAGCCATCTGTCATCAAATCCCATATGCTGCATAATCATAAGCATAGCATCATGTTCGATCGTATCAAAGGCCTTTGCGAAATCCAGTTTTAGGAGGATGATCTTTTCCTTGGAGGCTTGACACTGATGGATATATTCGAATGCCCAGGCGAGACAGTCCTGTAGTGATCGGCCTTTTAGGAATCCATATTGGTTTCGATGAACGATTTTAAGAATGAGCTTTTGTAGTCGGTTGGCAAGAAGTTTTGTGAGAATCTTAAGACAACAATTCAACAAAGTGATTGGTCTAAAATCAGAGACATTCTCTGGGGAGCGAACCTTAGGAATGAGTGTAATAAACCCCTCATTGATGCTTTCAAGATTTAGTGTCCCCTCATAGAACTGGTTGCATAGATCATAGAAGTCGTTCTTAATAATATGCCAGCATTTTTTGATAAAGATACCAGAGAAACCATCTGGTCCTGGAGCTTGGTCGGTCGGCATTTCGTTAACGATCACATCTATCTCCTGCTTGGTGAAGGGGACAGTAAGTGTCTCTAGTCCCTCAACTTTTTTGATGATATCAGGGAGGTTGAATTTCATTTGGAATTCGCCTGATTTCCCCAACCACTCTTTAAATGTATGATAAATGATTGCCTCTTTACCCGCGTGGTCATCTACGACCGATCCATCCGAGAGTTTGAGTGTTGGTATTGTGTTTCGTCTGTATCTCTCCGATGCCAGAGCTTTCAGAAATTTAGGGTCTTCGTCTCCAAATTTGATCCAACGGATAGTGCATCTTTTTTGCCAGTATTGTCGTTGATAGCCCAACAACCGAAGGAGGTGCCTTTTCAGGATTGTCCTGAAGTTATGCTCTGGTGTGGAGAGGGCTCTAATGTTTTCAATAGCATCAAGATTGGCTAATGCAAGATTAGAATTGTCGATCACCACTGTTAGTTTAGAGAATCTTTTACTCCGCCGCTTCAACTCATATCTGAGTGCTTTGAATTTTCTGGCTAGCAAAGTGGCTGCATTGGAGGTATGCTTGAAGGTTCTTGACCAGACCGATTGGACTAACTCAAAGAAACCAGGATGTTCAGTCCAATAAGATTCGAACCTAAAAATTTTACTGCGTGGAATGGATATTTCAATTTTCACCACACACGGGATATGATCAGAAACTGGTTTTCCCAAGGGCACCACTAGTGTGTTGGGGTATGAAGATGTCCAATTGTTGGAAGTGAGGAACCAGTCTAACTGTTCGAGCAGTGGATCAATCTGCATATTGCTCCATGTGTAGGCCCTGCCCTTGATTGGCAGTTCAATTAGCTGATTCGATCGAATGATGTCGTTGAAAGTGATCATGTCATTTGGATTACCTCCAGGCTTGTTCCTGTTGTCGGGGCCATGTATGTAATTAAAGTCTCCCAATAAAAGCCAATCATCATTAGATGGAATATTAAGATGTCGGAGCCAATTTGTATAAGTCACTCTAGAATCCCCTTGGCATGGGCCATAAATATTCACCAGCGTCCATTCCTGGGAAGACTGTGTGGAACGAAACTTAATGGCCAACGCAAAATCTTCTTCCATAATCACAGAGCCAGTAAAGATGGCACTATTCCAGATTGTGACGATCCCTCCCGAGGCCCCATTCGAAGGTATGTAAGCAAATTTGTCAAATCTCTTCGGGCAGCAAGATTTAATGAACATATTATCAATGGTGGGTTTTTTTGTTTCTTGCAGACAAATGATAGCACAACCACTAGAAGCGATAGCATTAGATAGCGCTAAAAGTTTAGGTTCAGAGTTTAAGCCACGTACATTCCAGCATAGGATGTTCCAATTCAACAAAGAAGACATGAAAGGATAAAGCAAAATAGGTAAGCCTCTCGGCACTTTCAGATACTTCAAGCCTGGGGCGGGCCGTCTTCAGAGTCCGCCATGAGAGCTTCTTCAGAGACCTCGGCTGGCGGGATGGCGCACTTGCTAATTCCAATGTGCTGCAGAACCTGAATTGGAGTAGGCGGCGGGATGTAGTCCCCCTGATTGACTGTGTGATCAACAACCTCCATAGGAGTATCAGTAGCAGAGGGTACAACTCGGGGTTTAACTTTAGAGGGTTTTGGCTTAGTGTCAGAGACAGAGGGTACCTTAAACCCATCATATTTGTTGGATCTATTGCTGCGACGCACCTCCAGCACAGATGCTGGAGCTTTGGCTTTGCCTTTCCTGACTACTGAAGTGCCTGCACCCAGATCCACCGCATGAGGAGCAATCAAAGTCTTGGTGGCTTCAGTTGATGCTTCAGTGATAGCATTGGGAAGCTGAGGAAGCACTGCATCATCCGGAGCAGTTAGGCTCAGAGCATTAGTGTTAGTAGGAATGGTCACATCTGATGGCACATCCTGATCGAGGCCAGCATCAATCTCAGTAATGACAACCTTGGAAGTAGCAGCCCGGGGGAGAATGGCAGATTCCTCAAGAGACACAGGCGCATCATCTCCCTGGTGTAGAGCCCATGAGGTGTGACCAGGAATAAGGATAGTACGAGAGGCAGAGTCAGCAGAGTGTTTGACAGTTTTAGATGCTGACCGAACATAGAAATGCCCATTTGTCTCCTCAACATTGACCGAGAATTGCACTGAACTATCCCGAAAACCAAAACCTGAACTCCAAGGGCCAAAAGCAGCAATCATAGGCCGGATAGCAGCAGTGAGGTAGGTGTTGAGCCTTAGCATAGGCACACACTCATTCAGCAGGAGTGAGGCATAGCTGTCATGATCTGAAAGCATGGAGAACTGCATACCAGCATTGGATATAGTCAGGGTCAGTTCAATACTGTTTACCTCAGGTGGAGCCGCGATAGGGCCCTGGACAGAATCACTGGACTGAGCTGTGTCGACAGACAAAACACCCAAGGCCGATCCATTAACAGAAAGCAGTTGGTTGAAGATGTTTAAAGGGACGATGGCAAAACCATCAGACAGAGTAGCACTGGAGTCCGAGCTGCTAAAAATAGAGATTGAGTCGTTCCAAGCAGCAGCCGGACTATCTTGCAGGTTATTGAGAGGATGAATGCCATGGTGCACCTACAAACCTTCTCCAGCTAGCCAGGCCTGGAAGTTGAACATTGCGGGAGGTGTATGTGGTGGGGATGGGGGCCAGACTCCCCAATTAGGTTGAAACTGCACTTCATCATCTACCACCTGTTCTGCATTGTCATTTCCTGGCTGAGCATTGGCATTGGCGGCCACATTCTGAGCGATCCAATTGTGAAGCTGCATTTGATAAATCTGTTCAGCAGTGAGGTTCTCTCCATGAAGTGGGTGGGGAATTCCATCTTCGGGAGGAGGATCCTTAGTGGCCGGCGGGACATCTGGGATGTGCGCATTCCAGTCACTGCTCCTTAACATAGTGACA
This sequence comes from Triticum dicoccoides, assembly GCF_002162155.2. NCBI lineage: Eukaryota > Viridiplantae > Streptophyta > Magnoliopsida > Poales > Poaceae > Triticum > Triticum dicoccoides. The sequence goes on along the minus strand of NC_041393.1, from coordinate 501,750,746 downwards.
GCCAAAGTCCAGCTCTGGTGAGCGCCTCCAAGCTGGCGCAACACCATACTCTTAGGAACGAATCGAAGATGTATCACCCTGACTTTCAGAAGCACGAATCGACGGTCCCCTCTCGGGTTATGCCATTCAACCAACTGACCAAACTTATCGACAGATTTATGCATATAGTGTTGAGTCTGATAATCATATGGAAAACCAATGTACAGCAACCAGATCTCCGGCCCAAAAGAAGTCAGACGCATGTTCAGAGCAGCATCATGAGGAACAAAGGATATCACTACCGGCTCATCAAACTCCTCCTCATCAAGCTCAAAGGTGGTACCAACTACTGCATCCCTAATGAGCATGTTGGGAAAGCCAAAGATACCAACACCAAGAGGGTGGTCACCTACTTCAGTCGGAAAAAACTCGGATTCATGAAGCAAACCTTCAATGATGTGGCGGAGAGCCGCCTTGCGGGGAAAGGGGATGTCCCTGTTTGTTTCAGCAATGGCGAGGAAGTTGTGGCGCAGCGGAGGGATTGGGCCAACCACCATGTCGTCACGCACCCTACGGTCAGGCGGCCCGAGCTCGACGGTCATGCCCGGCGGGAGGTAGGGGATGACATTGATTGGAAAGTTAGCCATGGTTGTGGTGGTGCTCTGCAACGAAGCAGAGGACGGTGTGAAGGTCGAGGTAGAATGCGGAGCGGCGACCCTTGGGAGAGACTTGGGGACCCAGCGCCACCCCTTTTTTCCTGTGTTGATGAAGCAGGATGAAGGCACGTGTCCATCGCGCCCGCAGTTGTGACATCGAAGGGTCCCACTCGACCGCTGCGATTTCCAGTCTAGTTTGGTAGGTGCGGTAAATGGTGGGGGTAGATCAGAAGAATGATTCTGTGGCTGATTATGATTAGCATGGGAATTATTCTTGCCCAAAATAGAATTCCTGATCAATGCAGTTTGTCGATAATTGTGTGGATTCACATTTGTTTCCAAAGTGGTGTTGTGATCCTTAGCAGAAGGGAAAATCCGGACAATGCGATTACTTGCCAACCCCTCAGTTGAAACCTGTCGAGAGATGTCACTTTTGTCATGTGAGCCAGCGGAGATAACATCCTGGTGGGCCAGCTCAAGCTTGGGCCTCCAGTAGAAGCGAGCCGCCTTGTGGTCATCACAAAAGTTGGGGGTGTGGCCCATAAAGGTGCAGTATCTACAGTAAAGTGCGCCCGGGCACCCAAAAGTGAAGTGGGTAGTAGCACCACAAATGTAGCAAGATGGGCCAGGCAATGGGCTGGTTGAAATGCCTTCCAACTTGTTCGAAGTAATTGGATTCAAGGAGCCACAAACACAGGGTGAGTGCTCACAGGTAGTGCAATGTTTGTCAGGGCAGGAGTCAGCCAAATGACCCGAGGCCGTGCAAGATGAGCACAAATTCAATCTCGTGTGGATATAATCTTGAGACGGTACACTATTGAGCTTCCAGATGTTCGCAATATGTTGCTCCGTGTGGCCGACACGACGAAAGTCCAGAATATGCAATAGAATGAAATTAGGGATAGATTGCCAATTGTCCTTTTTAAACCGACAACCTTCAAATCTTGTATTATGAGCCATAACACTGCCACACTGAAAAGAAGGGAGACTTCAAATCTTGTAAGCAAAGGAAGTTTTTAAGAGGAAGGTTTTCTGAAAAAAATTATTTAAATGGCCTCTTTTCAAAAACCACAAAGTTTTTGATAAAAACCAATTTAAAATTTTGGAGTGTCACAACACCTACCCCCTTAGGCAAAATCTCGTCCCCGAGATTTCAGCTGATCCTTAAATAAGTGTGGATGCTCTGTCCGAAGAAAATCCTCGCTTTCCCAAGTTGCTTCACTGTCGTTGTGATTGCTCCATTGGACTTTGAAAAACTTGATGGTCTTCTGTCGGGTCCTCCTTTCAGACTCCTCTAATATTCTTACGGGATGTTCCCGATAAGTGAGGTCTGGCTGCACGTCAATGTTTTCATGGGATACTTGTTTCTCTGGGTTGCTTACGCACTTCCTTAATTGAGAGACGTGGAACACGTCGTGAATGTCGGACAAGTCTTCGGGTAAGTCTAGCTGGTAGGCTACAGTGCCTCTTCGTGCCACTATGCAGAATGGTCCAATGAATGTTGGTGCTAACTTTCCTTTAATCTTAAACCGTTACAGTCCTCTCATAGGGGATACTCTCAGGTATACGAACTCACCGGGTTCGAAGCTGACCCTACGATGTTTCTGATCATAATAACTCTTCTGTCGACTTTGAGCGGTCTTAAGTCGGTCTCTGATTAGCTTGACCTTTTCTTCGGCTTCTCTGAGCATGTCTGGTCCGAAGATGCGGCTGTCTCCGGTCTCTGACCAATTTAACGAGGTACGACATCTTCGTCCGTATAAAGCCTCAAATGGTGCCATTTGTAGGCTGGCCTAGTAGCTATTGTTGTATGCGAACTTGGCGTATGGAAGGCTTTCTTCCCAACTGGTTCCATATGTGAGGACACATGCTCTCAGCATGTCTTCTAAAATTTGGTTTATGCGTTCAGTCTGACCATCAGTCTGTGGGTGGTATGCGGTACTGAAGGCTAGTTGGGTTCCTAGAGCCTGTTGTAAATGCTCCCAAAATCTTGAGACGAACTGAGTGCCTCTGTCGAATATTATAGTCTTCGGGACACCGTGCAGACAAACTATGCGGGAAAGATAAATCCTGGCAAGCCTCTGAGTGTTGTAGGTTGTCTTCACTGGAATAAAGTGTGCCACTTTGGTCAACCTGTCAGTGATGACCCATATGGCATCATTCCCGTGTCGTGACCGAGGTAGTCCGACAATAAAATCCATCCCTATTTCATCCCATTTCCACTCAGGTATTTTGTTCGGCTGCAGTAGTCCGGCTGGTCTCTGATGCTCAGCTTTTATGCGTTGACATGAGTCGCAACATGCAATGAAGGTGGCTATGTCCCTCTTCATACCGTGCCACCAAAATCTTTCCTGAATATCCTTATACATTTTGGTTCCTCCAGGGTGAATTGAATATGGAGTGGTGTGTGCTTCAGCTAAAATTTGCTGTTTAAGGTCTTCTATGTTTGGCACGCAGAGCCTTTCTCCGTACCATAATATTCCTTCATTGTCTATGACGAATTCCGAGGCCTTGCCCATACTCAACTTTCTTTTGATGCCTTCGATGCTGTTGTGACCGGGCTGAGCTTCTTTAATTTTCTCCACAAGGTTGGGTTGCATTTCCAAGTTTGATATGGTGCCTTCTGCTACCATTATCAAGTTGAGCTTGGCAAATTCTTGTTGGAATTCGGGCCTCAAGCTGTGCAGATAGTTTTCGTCAGATCTGGGGTTCCGACTAAGGGCATCGGCCACTACATTTGCTTTCCCTGGATGGTAATGGATACCAACATCATAATCCTTTACCAACTCCAACCAACGTCGTTGCCGTAAGTTTAGTTCTGGCTGTGTGAAAATATATTTGAGACTTTTGTGATCCGTATATATTTCACATCGATTCCCAAGTAAGAAATGCCTCCATTCCTTGAGTGCATGAATAACTGCTGCCATTTCTAAGTCATGAGTGGGATAATTTTCCTCATGCTTGCGAAGTTGCCTTGAAGCGTAGGCGACAACCTTGCCTTCCTGCATCAACACGCATCCGAGACCCTTTCTGGACGCGTCACAATATACTTCAAAATTCTTGTGTATGTCGGGTACAATTAATACCGGTGCTGTTGTTAACTTCCGCTTTAGCTCTTGGAAACTTTTTTTGCAGGCTTCTATCCATTCAAACTTCTTATCTTTCTTGAGCAACTGTGTCATAGGCTTGGCTATGGTGGAAAATCTTTCAATAAATCTGCGGTAATATCCTGCCGTTCCCAAGAAACTCCGTATGTCTGTTACACTGGCTGGTGACTTCCAGCCAAGTACGGCCTTGACTTTCTCTGGGTCCACTGCGATACCGTCTTGGGTCAGTACGTGGCCTAGAAAGCCTACTTGTCTTAGCCAAAATTCGCACTTGCTGAACTTGGCATACAATTGGTGTTTTCTGAGCTCTCCTAGCACAATCCTGAGATGTTCTGCGTGCTCTTCTGGTGTCTTGGAGTATACCAGAATATCGTCGATGAATACCATGACGAACTTGTCCATAAACTTCATAAATACTTTGTTCATGAGGTGAACAAAATATGCCGGGGCATTAGTTAATCCAAATGGCATCACTGTGAACTCGTACAGTCCATATCTGGAGGTGAAGGCTGTTTTGGGGATATCTTCCGTTCGTACCTTCAATTGATGGTATCCTGACGTTAAGTCAATTTTTGAGAATACCTTGGCCTGAGCGAGTTGATCAAACAAATCGTTTATCCTTGGCATCGGGTATTTGTTTTTGACTGTGACCATGTTAAGTGCTCGATAGTCAATACACAATCTCAGCGTTCCATCCTTCTTTTTGGCAAATAAGATTGGTGATCCCCAAGGTGAGGAGCTGGCTCGAATGTATCCTTTTTCCAGTAATTCCTTTATTTGTTTCTTCAACTCGATCAACTCGGATGGTGCCATTCTGTATGGTTTCTTGTATATGGGGGTGGTTCCTGGTGCTAGCTCAATGCGGAATTCTATTTCCCGGTCTGGTGGCATGCCTGGTAGTTCTTCAGGGAATACATCTGGAAATTCACACACTACTGGAACCTTGTTTAGCTCAGAAACGTCCACCTTATTCAATCTCGGTTGCCGGGGTATTTTTCCTTCCTTGGCTGATACTCTTATTGTCTTCCCTTGGTGGTGTGTGAGAATTACGGTCCTGTTGAAACAGTCGATAAAACCCTTATTGGTGGTTAGCCAATCCATCCCTAGGATGACATCCAGTCCTTTATTTTCCAACACAATAAGATTTGCGTGAAACTCCAATCCTTCGAACTCAATGACCACATTCTGACAGTAATTCTGAGTAACTTGCTGAATCCCAGGGGACTTGATGGTCATGGATTTCTCCAGGGGAAGCATCGAAAAATTATTTTGCAAAGCAAAACTTTTCGAAATGAAAGAGTGAGAAGCTCCAGAATCAAACAAAACCATTGCAGGTATTGTGTTGACAGGAAACGTACCGAGTACGATATCCGGAGCATTTTGTGCCTCCTCTTTGGTTACGTGGTTCAGATGACCCTTCCTGTGGTTATTGTTGGGATTGAAATTGTTTCGCTTGGGCGCGGAATTGTTGCCGCCGTTGTTCGGCTTTGGGGTTGAATTCCTTGGCTTGGGGCACTGTTTGGCATAGTGCCCTTCTTCTCCACAAGCGTAACAAGTAACGCCGGGGCGATAGGTGAATTCCTTGTCCCTTGCATGAAAATTCTTGATTGGGCGTGAGACATTGGATGAGGATTTGTGTGTCCCACCCTTTTGAAAATCTGTCTTGCTTCGGTGATTGCGAGCATGATTAGTCTGGTCCCTTTTTCGCTTGCGGATATCTTCCAGACTGCGTCTCTCATTTTCCAGAGTAATGGCTTTGTCCACCAGTGTTTTAAAATCAGGAAAAGTATGCACGACCAGTTGGCATTTAAGCGCGGGCGCCAGACCGTCATGGAATTTCTCCATCTTCTTGATTTCAGTCATACGTTCCTCATTGGCGTAGCGGGACAATATAGTAAATTGACTGTTGTAATCTGACACTGTCATGTTCCTTTGTTTGAGGTCATCGAACTCTCTCTTCTTGATTTTCATAATACTCTTAGGAATGTGTGCACCACGGAAACCTTCCTTGAAATCATCCCAGGTTATGTCATTTTCGTGGGGATGCATGTGCAGAAAATTCTCCCACCACGATGCGGCTGCTCCTGTGAGATAGTGCGGAGCATACAATACCTTCTCGGGGTCTGAACATTTTGCAATAATTAATTTTCTCTCCATATCTCGAAGCCAGTCCTCGGCTTCAAGAGGTTTGTCAGTGTGAGAAAATGTTTGAGGACGTGTCTTCTGTAGCTCAGATAACTTGGAATGCTGCTGATACTGTCCATGGTGATTTCCCATGTTGATGACTTGGTTCATCATTTCCCGATGTTGTTGCTGACTCTGCTCATAAAGGCGGCACATTTGTGAAAGTGCCGATTCACTGCCCTGTTGGCTTGACTGTCCCTGAGTGAACTCGTTGCTGGGTTGTGTATCATAATTTTCCTCTGGTGGAGTTGGCATGGAGCGAGTCCAAGGACGAGACATTTTTCACTCTGGGGATATAATTTGTAAAATCCATAAGAAAAGCGGAAAGAGTCGCAAAAACAATTCCAAAAAAAATGCATAAAGCTGCCAAATAAAACTAAATAACCCAGCTTACTTAAGAAAAACAAATCGACCTGCGCACGGAGAAGGACTGCTCATTACATATCTTACACGCGGGCGATAATTATACAATACATCACTCAGGACATGCGTACAAAATCCTGACATGTTATTTAGGCTAGTGCACTTCTCCAGATCCTACATGATGCGCAAACCAGCTACTTCTCACAACCTATGTACATATCTTACAAAGCGGTACATTACATGGCAGCTAGGCGTACTCAGGCAGAGATGTTGACGACCTCCTTTGCCCTGCCGAGGGCGAGGCGTAGCGAGGTTGGGGACTCAACTTCCTCCTCGCTAATGGGCTCCATACGTGTAGTGTTGCGCAGAGTGGACGGAGCGGTTGCCAGGGGCGGAGCAACACGTACAGGAGTGGGCGCGAAGGGTGGTGCAGTGCGCGCTGAAGTGGGTGCAATGACTTGGTTGAATTCTTCGGTAGAAGGCAGGCGACGAGTAGGCGTATAAGATGCTGAGGACGAGACCAAAGTCAGTGGCGGTGCAATGGGTAGGTGCTCCCTCCTGTTGGCAGCACAGCCATGAACTGAGTCCATGCGGGTAGCTACGAAGTCGTCCACCAGGTTGTCGAAGGCTGCCTCCAGGGCCCGGAGATACTCAATGAGCATCTCAAAAGCCTCGTCTCGTTCTCCTCTGGGGCAGGAGTATGCGTAGTGACAGGTGTATGGCACATGGCATGGAAGATAGCGGTAGCGACGAGTCTTCATCACGGGCAGGACATCCCTGAGACGAGTTATCGCCTCGCGGGCTGCCATCTGCATAGCATGCCTCTCCGTAGGCATGGCTCTTCCCACGAACCGGAAGCGGCGTAACTCACCACGCCCTCCCTTGAACTGCACCGCGGCCTGGTGCATAGTCAGACTGTCGTTGACTCGGTGCTGGCAGAGTGTGAAGACTGGGCGCACGGATGGCCCCATCGCGACCTGAACGATGAAGGAAAGAAGCTTGACGAACCCATCGGGCACGTTGGCGAAGGTCTGAGACTCGCAGCTGTTGTCGGCCATCTACAAAAGTAGGCAAAAATTCTGCATGGTCAGATCATAAATTTATGCTGACTGACAGAAAATAACTACAATTGCAAAAATATAAATTAGCTCTATCATGCTAATAACCAATTAACGATCGCACCTAGTGGCTTCCTACAATCAGCCTGGCTCTGGTACCAAGCTTGTCACGACCGGTTTTCCAATAAAAATATTTATTGAGAAACCAATCTTTTGAGTCCAGTATGAGAGAAATCCTCCTCACTGGTAGACAAATTCTTGATACAATAAGCCAGTAGCATAAAATATATTACAGGGTCGAACTACGGTTGCTCAACCAAATTATTACAAGCACGCCGATAATTATACATAATGGCGGACATGACACAGTGGTGTGGAGACATACTACTGACTTGAGGATAGGGCGGTGGTAGAGAAACACAGCAGGGAGAGAAATACAAGACTCTAAGTCTGTCATCTCATCGAGCGTCGAGGTGAGGCTCGATGAATTTATTTGGTAGCGGAAGCGGATATAAAACAGTGACCAAATCCAGGGTCGCACGAGACTGACTGGGACTCCTCTAGGTGTCGGACTCGCTATCAAACTCTTCATCCATGAGATCGCCTTCGTCAGCATCTGGCCAAATCAACAAGCCAGTGAGTACTTTGAAAGTACTCGTAAGACAGTTCGGACGTAAGATATAACAAATGCATCCATGAATGCGTCATGATTAATTCACCAATGTACATTCAAAAATTAGCATAACAAGGTAAGTAAAAGGGAAACGGCGGTAGTCCGCCTGAAATCCCAACAAAACATAAATGAATACCGATCGGGTGTCTGAAGCGACGCCTCGAAAGGTGAACAAATAAATATAAGGAAATAATGCCACAGTCGGGCGTCTTAGCGACACCACATAAAGGGCTTTAAAAGAAATACCACAGTCGGATGTCGGGGCGACATCACAGAAAGGGCTTTAAAAGAAATGCCACAGTCGAACGTCGGGGCGACATCACAGAAAGGGCTTTAAAAGAAATGCCACAGTCGGACGTCGGGGCGACATCACAAAAAGGGCTTTAAAAGAAACGCCACAGTCGGACGTCGGGGCGACATCACAGAAAGGGCTTTAAAAGAAACGCCACAGTCGGACGTCGGGGCGACATCACAGAAAGGGCTTGAAAAGAAAGTAAAATACAACAATGCCACAGTCGGACGTCTGAGCGACATCGCAGAAAGGGCTTTTATTCACAAGTAAATAATACTCATAATAAACATTTAATTCATGAGAATAAATGGGTTAGTCCATCCACAGGAATAATCATTAACCGGAATTAGCACTCATGCGAATCACCGGAGTCTCTGTCATCAAAACTGACATTTGATTAGGATAAGATAATATCGATCTAGGACATGGAGTAGATGATTTGGAGGAATATATGACTCTGCAGAGTTTGTACAAAATTTTTCCCACAGCCAACGGATTTCCGTAGTCACGAAGGACTAGTTCCGTTTACGGTATTTCGGAAGAAAACACAGCTAACCAGTACACACCCATCCTACCTCTCGATGCTAGGAATCACCCTAGACATCGTCCAAGAAAAACTTTTGAGACGGGGAGATCACAATCTTGAATAGCATGGGATCAAATTTATATACGCGCGCTCTAAGGGGTGCCCCCCTCTCGGTCCCAACCGGAAACACCCATGCCCCCTGACCGGATGACTGGCTTTAATCCAGGGCCATGGAACCATCATCACGGCCTCTCCTTTTGGTGTGTACCAGAAAAGCGGTTTGCAACTTACTAAACCATACTCCTTGCGGAAAACATGTGGTAGTACAGGGAAGGAAATGAGAGGAACTGGACCGTTACGGTTTGACACTGAAGTCACATAGTCTGGCATAAGACTGGCATGCTACGACACTGCCATCTTACCCATCCTCATGCCAACACATGGCCATTCATACTCACATCCATCCACTTATGGATCGTCGAACTCACTTACCTCAATATTGCATAAAATAACGTTCATCGATATGCTCCTCAACATGCCAGGAAACTAACTAAATGCAAAACATGCCAAGACACTCATCATATCAAAAGTTCAGACATGCTTGCCTGGTTCAGAGTAGTCGGACCCTAGCTCGGTGAAGTTCGCGGCTCCGTCACCTCCTTCGGTATCTACGGTATAAAGAAAATATATGCGCTATCGTAAATACCAAGGAGTGCACAAAAATATTCCAAATATTTTTCAAATAAATCTGATAAAAAACTAGACAAAATTTTAAAGAGAACAGAAAAAGAATCAATCAAAAATACTTTTCTGTTTAAAAGTTATAAGGGTTTTTGTCCAGGGACTCATCTGTAATGAAACAGAAGATTTCCAGGGGGTAGCTTATAAACACAGAAAACGCTTCGGCAGAAACTACGCCTGCCCAAAGGGAAAACACATTTTGCCCGAAGGCGCTTTCAGAAAACGATTCAATAGAGAGGGCAGAGAGGCTGATGGTGGGTCCCACTCGTCAGGTTTGAACTTTCAAAAGGGGGGGGACGAAGCTCATCGGCGCCCGAGAGCCGCGGTGGTCGCCGGCGGCGATCCACGGCGAAGCAGGGGGATCGGAGGGTACCTCCGTGCTCAGGGCGCCATTCCGCATCGGTTGGTGGTGGTGGTGGTCGCCGGCGAGTACCATGTCGACGGCGAGCTTTGCTCCGGCGGACGGCGGCTCGGGTGGTCGAGGGACTCGTCGGAGAGGGCTGCAGAGATCAAATTGAGGAGGGGGTTAGGCTCCTGGTAGCTAGAGAGGGTAACGGACGGGGTTTGGGCGCCGGAGATGGCCTCACCGGAGCGAATCGTGGTGGAGGCCGAGGCGGATCGGGGCGGCCGGAGTTGGGGGAGGAGACCTCCTCGAGGTCCTCCTAGTGGCCTGGCGGGGCGTTGGTGAGGAGTGGTGATGATGCATGCACGAGGGTGAGCTCGGGGGCCCTTTATATAGGCGGCCCGAGGCGGTTGCCGTGAACGGGGGTCTCCGGCGAGTGATTACGGCGGCGCTGTGGATGAGCAGTGGGATTAGGGGCTTGGGCATCGCCGTTGGGGTTCACCGGTTCCATTTAGGTGCTAATCGGGCTGGGATTTGGTACTAGGGGCGAGCTCGACGGAACGGGGGTGGCGCGGCCCGTCGGCGGCAGGGAGCACGTTCCGTGCTTGCCGGGCCACGGTGGCGGTGCCACGGGCGTGCGCTGGCACGCATGAGGCCACGCGGAGAGCAGAGGGGCGATGGGCGGCGCAGAACGGCGTTGAGCTGCCGTTCTTGTCCCCTGTCGGCCGCCACGGGAGGTCCCGACGCCGCAGAAGACGCCGGCGAGGGCGGGCCAGCGTGCCACCGACGCCAGGAAGAGGCCAAGTGCGCGTGTGGTGCTCCAGACAGTAGGAAGAGGCAGCGAGGAACGTGCCAAGTGCACTGTGAACGCGTGAGTGAAGCTGACGAACGCAAAATGACACTGAAGTCTGAATTTTTTTGAATTTTGAACAGCAATAGTGCATGCAAGGTGTTCGACAGAATGAATTTGGCCTCTGGTGATTTTTCCTTGAGCTGATTTTTGGTGGAGTGGCTACTCATTGCTCCAGTAGGCTGCATGATTTTTGGTGGAATTTTTGGAGGAGTGTAGATATGAATTTCACCAAATTTGGCAAATCTGGTCCAAACTTGCAGAGAGTGAATTTTGAAAAATTTGAAAAGAGGAGGAGTGGATCAAGATGGTTCTGGGTTGTGGGTACAAAGGACTATCCAGGAGAGTTGGTTTGAGGTCAAAACTCAAATGCAATAGGGTACTTGCTTTGAAAATCACTCAGGCTCCAAATAATTTTCAGAAATGATTTGAGAGGAAAAATAATTAGAATAAAATCCAAAACTTGCTTGGATTAGTTGGGACAGAGAACTTAGGTTGATCACAAGGAGTAGGGGAGGTTTTGGAGGGGTTTTATCACATGGGCAAAAATGCAAAGTCATGGGTGGTTTTCAAGATATGAAAATCCCAAGTTTTCATAGAGTTTCATTTTAAAATAAAAAGATTAAACTCCCAAAATGAATTTGAGAGGGAACCAACAGAGAAGAAGTTTCAAAAGGTCAAACACCAAAGTTTGAAAAAAATAAAATCCTTGCCAAAGCAAAGGAAGTTTTTAAGAGGAAGGTTTTCTGAAAAAATAATTTAAATGGCCTCTTTTCAAAAACCACAAAGTTTTTGATAAAAACCAATTTAAAATTTTGGAGTGTCACACACTAGGGATTTATATCTGCTGGACACTATGAAGAACTTGAAAGATGATCGAACTACTATTTTGCCCTCAACTACGAGGGGAGGTAAGGGATTGCCATCTAGCCTTGCACTAGATTCTCCTTCTGTTATTAGTAAGTTTGCGACACCTAAACCTACTACTGCTATTGATTCTGATATGTCGCATGTTATTGATGATGCCACTTCTGCTATGCATGATACTTATAATGAAACTACTTCTATGCTTGATATTACTATGCCACTTGGTGAATATCTTGATGAGCAAATTGCTAGGTCTAGAGAAAGAGAAATTATTAAACCTGAACACGATGATGTTAGTGATGATGAACCTATGCCTGCTATTCCTGAGGGTTATCTTTTTGATGCTGAATCTTCTGCAGCTATTTTTGCTTGCCAAGATAGATGTGAACTTAAGAGGTTGCTAATTAAATGGAGTAAACAATCTTTTAGAGGTAGAATGAAACCCGACCCTGCTTTTGCTACTTCACCCATCTGTGTTCTTGATCAGGACTATTATGATTTTTCTGTTGATCCCGATATAATTACTTTGGTTGAATCTGATCCTTTTTATGGCTATGAATCTGAAACTGTTGTGGCACATCTTACTAAGTTAAATGATATAGCTGCCCTGTTTACTAATAATGAGAGATCACGCTACCTTTATTTACTTAAGATATTTCTGTTCTCATTAAAAGGTGATGCTAAGATATGGTATAACTCTCTTGATCCTGGTTGTGTGCAAAGTCCCCAGGATATAATTTATTACTTCTTTGCTAAATATTTCCCTGCTCATAAGAAACAAGCTGCTTTGAGGGAAATATACAATTTTGTGAAAATTGAAGAAGAGAGTCTCCCACAAGCTTGGGGGAGGCTTCTCAAGTTACTTAATGCTTTGCCTGATCATCCTCTTAAGAAACCTGAAATATTTGATATCTTTTATAATGGACTAACTGATGCTTCCAGAGATTATCTGGATAGTTGTGCTGGTTCTCTTTTCAGGGAAAGAACACCGGATGACGCTGAAATTCTATTGAATAATATGTTGGCTAATGAAAATAATTGGGCACCTCCCGAGCTACCTCCTGAGCCAGTTCCTGAGCCAATTACTGAGCCTATTCCTAAACCAACTCCGAAGAAGAGAGGTGTTCTATTTCTCAGTCCCGAAGATATGCAAGAGGAAAAGAAATCTATGAAAGAAAAAGGTATTAAAGCTGAAGATGTTAAGAATTTACCTCCTATTGAAGAAATACATGGTCTTAATTTACCGTCTGTTGAAGAAGTATATGATCTCAATTACTTATTTAATGAAGAACCTCCCGATATCCCGACACAGGTAGTAAAGGTAAATTCTCTCTATAGATATGATAAAGCTGAAGTCCCTCCTACTAAAATTGCTAGTGAGTGCTTGGATGAGTTTGATGACTTTATGTTTAAGCAAGATGACTTTAATGCTTATTTTGGTAGACAATTAAAACAGAATACCTTTATGATTAAACGCTTGGGTGATTATATGGCTGATATTAGAGGTGAACTTAAACTTGTTAGCAAGCACACTTCTATGGTTACCACTCAAGAAGAACAAGTACTTAAAGCTCAGAAAGAAGTGCTTGATGAAATGAATGGTAAGAAAAATGATTATGCTGTTAGAGTGGCTACTAGAACTGGTAGAATGACTCACGAACCTTTGTATCCTGAAGGCCACCCTAAGAGAATTGAGCAAGATTCTCAGAGAAGCAACATTGATATACCTAGTTCTTCTAAAAGGAAGAAAAAGAAAAATGATAGGACTTTGCAAACTTCTAGTGAACCTATCTCTATTTCTGATGCTGAAACACAATCAGGTGATGAACATGAACCTAGTGATAATGTTAATGATAATGTTCATGTTGATGCTCAACCTAGTAATGATAATGATGTAGAAGTTGAACCTGCTGTTGATCTTGATAACCCACAATCAAAGAATCAACGTTATGATAAAAGAGATTTTGTTGCTAGGAAACATGGTAAAGAAAGGGAACCATGGGTTCAGAAACCCATGACTTCTCCTCCGAAACCATCCAAGAAAAAGGATAATGAGGATTTTGAGCGCTTTGCTGAAATGATTAGACCCATCTTTTTGCGTATGCGATTAACTGATGTGCTCAAAACAAATCCTTATGCTAAGTATATGAAGGATATTATTACTAATAAAAGAAAGATACCTGAAGCTGAAATTTCCATCATGCTTGCTAATTATACTTTTAAGGGTGGAATACCAAAGAAACTTGGAGATCCCGAAGTGCCTACTATACCATGCTTCATTAAAAGAAGTTATGTTAAAACTGCTTTATGTGATCTTGGAGCCGATGTTAGTGTGATGCCTCTCTCTTTATATCATAGACTTGACTTGAATAAGTTGACACCTACTAAAATATCTTTGCAAATGGCTGATAAATCAACTGCTATACCTGTCAGTATTTGTGACGATGTGCCTGTTGTAGTTGCAAATGTTACTTTTAACGGACTTTGTCATTCTTGATATTCCCGAGGATGATAGTATGTCTATTATTCTTGGAAGACCTTTCCTTAATACTGCAGGGGCCGTTATTGATTGCACCAACGGAAATGTCACTTTTCATGTTAATGGAAATGAGCACATGGTACATTTTTCGAGGAAACAACCTCAAGTTTATAGTATCAACTCTATTGGAAAAGTTCCATCGATTATATTTGGAGGTTTCGAATTTCCTCTCCCTACCGTCAAGAAAAAGTATGATATTCTTATTGTTGGGGATTTTCATATCACCATTGAGGTAACTTAGTGTCATTCGAAATTTCTCCGGTTCCGGGATTATTCAGAATGAGTTTGTTAACAAGACTTGATCAACCTTGTTAGTGGGTTCATTTTGATGATCACGAGATGGATGAAACTAGAAGCACAACTTTCTGTACCCTCTTTATATTTTCTGTTATTCAGTAGAAATAAAGTAAAATAATATTTTTCTGTCTGTTTCCTGACTTATCCATGCAATATAAAAATATCCCGAAAATAAAAGTCCTCAGAATGCCATGCCAATTTAATATGATTTTTTCGGGAATATTTGAGAATTTACTGTGCAAAAATTACCACGGGGGGAGCTGCCACCTAGCCACGAGGGTGGAGGGCGCGCCCTACCTCATGGGCCCATGGTGGCCCTCCTCCACTTATTCCTGCACCCATCTTCTTCCTCTGCCTCACACAAACACGAAAAACCAACTCAAGCACGAGTTCCAGCCCTCATTGCTGTGATTTTCGATCTCCTTGCTCAAAGCATCTCTCGCAAAACTGCTTGGGGAGATTGTTCCTTGGTATGTGACTCCTCCATTGGTCCAATTAGTTTTTTTTCTAGTGCTTTATTCTTTGCAAATTTGTGCTGCATAGGTGACCATGTTCTTGAGCTTGCATGACAAATTTATATGGTTCCAAGTAGTTCCAATGTTTTATATAGGCCCTAGGCACTTGTGGGAGTTGTTGCTATCAATTTTATTGAAGTTGGTTCACTTTTATTTGAAGTTACTAAAATTTTAGAAATTTTTCAGAGGAAACAGTATGCTTAGGAGGATGTTCCAAGGTGGTCCTTCAAGGAAGCAAGGTCCCAGGCTTGCAATACATGATGCTGACGAGGAACCACCAAGAGACGCTCCTGTGAGGCCCTGTGAATGGCCGTCGGAAAATTTTATGAATCAAGTGGGAATCAAAGAAGAATTTAGCACATATTTGAGTAACGCCGGTCTTGAGGACTTTGAAGCTGACAAATGCCCCTAGTATCATGATCTCACAAGTTCATTTGTGAGGAGGTTTGAGTTTTCAACTTCGCGAAATTCTCTTTCAGTCATGTTTGACCTTTATGACAAATCTTATACCATGGACTTAGAGGATTTTACTTCTGCTTGCAAACTTCCATCTTGGGGTAATGTCACGGATCCCCCTAAATCCGAATATAGAGACTTTCTTGCTAGAATAACCGTGGGGGAATCTAGAGATATAACACAAGCCACTATAGGGAGCATTCACTTTCCTGCTATACATTATTTTGCTCTCTTCATAGGAAGATGTATAAATGCTAAGGATGAAGCATGCCACATGTGTGTCCCTGATCTCAGTATTCTCAGGAGTGCTGTGTTAGGAGACCAATCTTATCATTTGGGAGCCATTGTAGCTCGCAGGTTGCATCAGAATAGACATAGCGGAGATTTCTTTGGAGGAATTTATGCAACCCGCTTAGCTAATTTTCTTGAGGTAGACATTCGTGAGGGTGACATGGAGTTACCCCCTTCTTATTTAGATTTTGATTCTATGGTTTCCCACCAGTTTGTTGAGAGGACCGAACCACCTCTCCAGTATCAACTAATCTTTGACAGACGTCGTGTAGTCCATATTTCTCTTCATGCTCCTACTTTCTTTGATTCACAGGCAAAAAGAAGATATATCATTACCAGAGAGGAGGCAGATGAGTACGAAAGGAGAGAGGAGGCTGCTCGACTCCATGCTACAGCTCAGGCAGCGATAGCCGGTGCGTCACAGTACGACCCCAGCTTCACCTACGGATATCCGCCAGGCCATCCCTGGCAATAGACCAACTTAGGCCAAAAGCCTAAGCTTGGGGGAGTACATATTTCCCACCGACATTACATTTATGTTCACACGCACTCATTGCTAGATGTCGGTGCTCACGCTCTTTCATTGTATTATCCATGCTAGTTTAAATTTCTTTTTCTGCTTTCTTCTTGTGTGCTTGATAAACTTTAAGAAAAACCAAAAAATTAGTCAGCTTACTTTTCATGTTTGTAGTAGAATTAAAAAGAAAACCCCAAAAATAGTTCCCGTTCTTCTTTTTACTTGTTGGGAGATTTCCCGTGTAAGTAGTTTTTATTTTGTTTCCTTTCTTTGGGGGTCGAGAAGACTCTATTGAAAATGCTTAGTGGCTCTTACATGCATGATTGATTATTTAAACTTAGAGCCCGTATTACTTGTCTTCTCTCTTGAGTTGAATGCTTGCAGATCCCAGCTTAGTCCAATGCACGTGCACTCTTATTATTATACACACCGTTCGGTCGTGCAAGTGAAAGGCAATGATGATGATATATGATGGATTTATTGGGAAGAGAAAAGCTGGTATGAACTCAACCTCTCTTGTTTTTGTAAATATGATGATTCATCGTTCTTGATTCAGCTATTATGAAGTAAACATATTTGCAATGACATTTAGAGATTATAGTTGTTTGTGCCATGCTTGATTAGCTATGAGTTATAATGGTTTACCTTGCGTGCCAACATGCTATTAGAATGATTATGATGTGGTATGATGGGGTGGTATCCTCCTTTAAATGCATCTAGTGACTCGACTTGGCACATGTCCATGCATGTAGTTGAATCCAATCAACATAGCCTTCATGATATTTATGTTCATGGTGGATTATATCCTACTCATGCTTGTACTCGATGTGAATTAATTTTAATGCATGTTTATGACTGTTGTCGCTCTCTCAGTTGGTCGCTTCCCAGTCTTTTGCTAGCCTTCACCTGTACTAAGCGGGAATACTGCTTGTGCATCCAAACTCCTTAAACCCCAAAGTTATTCCATATGAGTCCACTATACCTACCTATATGTGGTATTTACCTGCCGTTCCAAGTAAATTTGTATGTGCCAAACTATAAACCTTCAAATAAACATTCTGTTTTGCATGCTCGAATAGCTCATATGTCAACTAGAGCTGCCCTTATCTTCCGTGTTAGGCGGGTTATTCTCAAGAGGAGTGGACTCCGCTCCTCATTCACGAGAAAATGGCTGGTATCCGGGATGCCCAGTCCCATGCTTTGTGCAAACTAAATCAAAATAACTGCAAACAAAACTCCCCTTGGGACCCGTTGAATGTTGGAGGCACTCGTTGTTTCGAGCAAGCCAAGGATTGATGCTTGTGGAGGATGGGGAGTATAAACTTTACCATTCTGTATGGGAACCGCCTATAATCTATTTAGCATGGAAGATATCGTCGCCTTTTAGTTGTTATGTTGACAATGAAAGTATGCCATTCAAAATATAATTTATCTCTATTTCAAAACCAAGCTCTGGCACCTCTACAAATCCCTGCTTCCCTCTGCGGAGGGCCTATCTATTTACTTTTATGTTGAGTCATCACCCTTCTTATTAAAAAGCACCCGCTGGAGAGCACACTGTCGTTTGCATTCATGATTATTGGTTTATATTGGGTATGACTTGACTGGATCTCTTTTACCATGAATTACAATGTTTAGTCAGTCCTTGATCTTTAAAGGTGCTCTGCATTTATGTTTTGCGGTCTCAGAAAGGGCTAGCGAGATACCATTTTGTTATATCATGTTATGATTATTTTGAGAAAGTGTTGTCATCCGAGTTATGCTATTATGGTTCGCTAGCTGATTATGCTATTGATATGAGTAATTGTGAGACCTTCGTGTCATTGTGAGTATGGTTAGTTCATAATAATTGCTGAGACTTGAATGCTGGCTTTTCATGTTTACAACAACAAGAGCAAACAGAGTTTGTAAAAGTTTTTCTTTCTCTCTTTCAGTTTGTCAAACTGAATGGCTTGAGGACAAGCAAGGGTTTAAGCTTGGGGGAGTTGATACGTCTCCGTCGTATCTACTTTTCCAAAACTTTTGCCCTTGTTTTGGACTCTAACTTGTATGATTTGAATGGAACTAACCCGGACTGACGCTGTTTTTAGCAGAACTGCCATGGTGTTGTTTTTTGTGCAGAAAATAAAAATTCTCGGAATGTCCTGAAACTCCACGGAACACCTTAGAAAAAATAAAGAAAAATCCTCGCAAAAGATGAAGACCAGGGGGCCCACACCCTGCTCACGAGGGTGGGGGCGCACCCCCCTGGGCGCGCCCCCCTACCTCATGGGCCCCCTGGTGGCCCTCCGACGCCAACTCCAACTCCATATATTGGCTTTCGGGGAGAAAAAAACCGGAGAGAAGAAATCATCGCGTTTTATGATACGGAGCCGCCGCCAAGCCCTAATCTCTCTCGGGAGGGCTGATCTAGAGTCCGTTCGGCGCTCCGGAGAGGGGATTCATCACCGTCGTCATCATCAACCATCCCCCATCACCAATTTCATGATGCTCACCGCCGTGCGTGAGTAATTACATCGTAGGCTTGCTGGACGGTGATGGGTTGGATGAGATTTATCATGTAATCGAGTTAGTTTTGTTAGGGTTTGATCCCTAGTATCCATTATGTTATGAGATTGATGTTGCTATGACTTTGCTATGCTTAATGCTTGTCACTAGGGCCTGAGTGCCATGATTTCAGATCTGAACCTATTATGTTTTCATGAATATATGTGTGTTCTAGATCCTATCTTGCAAGTCTATAGTCACCTACTGTGTGTTATGATCCAGCAACCCCGAAGTGACAATAATCGGGACCACTCCCGGTGATGACCATAGTTTGAGGAGTTCATGTATTCACTATGTGCTAATGCTTTGTTCCGGTTCTCTATTAAAAGGAGGCCTTAATATCCCTTAGTTTCCAATAGGACCCCGCTGCCACGGGAGGGTAGGACAATAGATGTCATGCAAGTTCTTTTCCATAAGCACGTATGACTATATATGGAATACATGCCTACATTACATTGATGAACTGGAGCTAGCTCTGTGTCACCCTATGTTATGACTGTTACATGATGAACCGCATCCGGCATAATTATCCATCGCTAATCCGGTGCCTACAAGTTTTCCATATACTGGTTCTCGCTCATTTACTTTTCCGTTGCTACTGTTACAATAACTACAAAATACCAAAAAAGTTACTTTTGCTGTCTTTACTTTTGTTACCGTTACCACCACTATCATATTACTTTGCTACTAAACACTTTGCTGCAGATAGTAAGTTTCCAGGTGTGGTTGAATTGACAACTCAGCTGCTAATACTTGAGAATATTCTTTGGCTCCCCCTGTGTCGAATCAATAAATTTGGGTTGAATACTCTACCCTCAAAAGCTGTTGCGATCCCCTATACTTGTGGGTTATCACGCTTAACAAGGTCAAGGACTGCCGCGAGGAGGACGTAGTCTCACTCTTCTGCAAAAACTGCGTGGATAAAGGACTCCTTAATGCTATAAGCCGCTGAGACATAGTACACTTCGCGGACTTGGCAATCATATTACAGAAGTACTGTGCGATGGAAAGCGCGTGGAAAACCCAAAGAAAATTTTGGGACAGTACGACTCTCACCAAGACCTTTGTCCAAACTAAACGGGCAAACTCTTGTAAGTCGACCGATTCAATTCCCAAGAAACCAAAGCACACCCCAGGGCGGGGAACCGTATTGGAAGAATGGCTCAATGGGCCATGTAAACTCCACGGCACTCTGGACATAACACCAACTCATAGCCTTAGAGCATGTTGGATACTCCGGCAGGTTGCAAAAAGTGGCGAGGATCTTCTTGCAAGCCATAAAGCAGAACAGCATCCCGCCAACGAACACAATACGGTATTAACAGTCTTCGAGACTTTTGCCTCAAACAATAGGCGCAAGCGAGCTCATCGAAGCTCCACTGAAATTTGCCATGTGGCAAAGATAAACCCCTGGAACGACACTGCTATAACTTCCAATGCCGGTGATGAACCTTGATTCCAGACTGTCCGGGCACCGGCCGCTCTGGTCCTTAGCCCAATCATGGACGGCTTTCGGCTCACTAAAGTACTCATGGACAGCGGAAGCGGATTAAACTTGATCTATGAAGAAACGCTCAACAAGATGGAAATTGATAAAAGCCGCATTGAACAAAGCGGCACAACCTTCAGGGGAATTATCCCTAGTCGGGAGGCGCGGTGTGCGGGAAAAATTACACTCGATGGGGTATTCGGCGCCCCGGAGAACTATCAGTCCGAAGAAATCACATTCCAAGTGGCTCCTTTCAGCAGCGGATACCACGCCCTTTTAGGGCGGGACGCGTTTACAAGCTTTCAGGCCATACCCCATTACGGGTACATGAAGCTTAAAATGCCCGGGCCCAATGGAATCATCACTCTAGCCAGTGATCTGGACGTCGCACTTCGCGCTGAAAACAAACCGCAGCACTAGCCCTGGAAGCATTATCCGAAGCCCTAGTAGCCAAAGAATTAACAACGCTACGGGCCACCGTGGACAGGGACGACGTGATACTCGACAAGCGATCCAAGTCCACCTCATTTAAACCCGCAGACGAGATAGTCAAATTCCAAGTCCATCCAACGGACCCCACGAAGACAACTTCCATCGGGACACAGTTGAGCCTCGCAATGGCCGCCGCACTACGAGACTTTTTACGCGAGAATTGGGACATTTTCGCCTGGCACCCATCAGACATGCCGGGCATCCCGCGTGGACTGGCCGAACACATCCTTAACATACTAAAGGGATACAAACCTGTCAAACAAACCCTAAGGGGATTTTCAGAGCCCAAATGACAAGCAATGGGGGAAGAGCTAGCCAAGCTACTTGAGGCCAGATTTATCAGAGATATTAAACATCCGGATTGGCTGGCAAACTTAGTAATGGTGCCAAAGAAGGACAAATCCTGGCGCCTATGCGTCGACTTCAAAGACCTCAACAAGGCTTGCCCCAAGGATCCCTTTCCCCTCCCTCACATCGATCAAATAATCGATGCCACAGCTGGACATGACTCACTGTGTTTTCTCGACGCATACTCTGGATACCATCAAATAAAGATGGCAGAGTCTGACCAAGCTACAACAGCTTTCATAACGCCATATGGCCCCTTCTACTTCAACACCATGCCTTCCGGGCTTAAGAATGCCGGTGCAACCTATCAACGCATGATTCAAACATGCCTGGAAAAACAAATCGGCAAAACAGTGGAGGCATACGTAGACGACGTGGTCATAAAAACAAGACACGTCGAGACACTAATAGATGACTTGAGGCTTACATTCCATTGTTGGGGAACGTAGCAGAAATTCAAAATTTTCTATGCATCACCAAGATCAATCTATGGAGATTCTAGCAACAAGAGAGGGAGAGGATGAGTGCATCTTCATACCCTTGAAGATCGCGATGCGGAAGTGTTACAAGAACGCGGATGAGGGAGTCGTACTCGCGGCGATTCAAATCACGGAAGATCCGATCTAACGCCGAACGGACGACGCCTCCGCGTTCAACACACGTACAGTCCGGGGACGTCTCCTCCTTCTTGATCCAGCAAGGGGAGAGGATAAGTTGAGGGAGAGCTCCGGCAGCACGACGGCGTGGTGGTGGAGCTTGCAGGTCTCCGGCAGGGCTTCGCCAAGCACTACCAAGGAGGAGGTGGAGTTGGAGAGGGGGAGGGCTGCGCCAGGGGCAAGGGTGAAGCTCCCATGCACCTCGCCACTATATATAGGGGTGGAGGGGCTGGTTTCTTGCCCTCCAAGTCCATTGGGGCGTTGGCAAAGGTGGGAGGAAAGAAATCCCATCATTTCCTTCCCCACCGATTGTTATCCCCCTTTTTTAGGGATCTTGATCTTATCCCTTCGGGATATGATCTTATTCCTTCTAAGGGGGGATCTTGGTGCGCCTTGACCAGGGGTGTGGGTTCTTGCCCCCACTACCCACATTCATGTGGGTCCCCCCATGCAGGTGGGACCCACTCCAGAACCTTCTAGAACCTTCCCGGTACAATACCGAAAAATCCTGAACATTTCCCGGTGGCCAAAATAGGACTTCCCATATATAAATATTTACCTCCGGACCATTCTGGAACTCCTCTGACGTCCGGGATCTCATCCAGGACTCCGAACAACATTCAGTAACTGCACACTAATTCCCATAATAACTCTAGCGTCATCGAACCTTAAGTGTGTAGACCCTACGGGTTCGGGAATAATGCAGACATGACCGAGACAGCTCTCTGGCCAATAACCAACAGCGGGATCTGGATACCCATGTTGGCTCCCACATGTTCCACGATGATCTCATCGGATGAACCATGATGTCAAGGATTCAAGCAATCCCGTATACAATTCCCTTTGTCAATCGGTACGTTACTTGCCCGAGATTCGATCGTCGGTATCCCAATACCTCGTTCAGTCTCGTTACCGGCAAGTAACTTTACTCGTTCCGTAATGCATGATCCCGTGACTAACTACTTAGTCACATTGAGCTCATTATGATGATGCATTACCGAGTGGGCCCAGAGATACCTCTCCGTCACACGGAGTGACAAATCCCAGTCTCTATTCGTGCCAACCCAACAGACACTTTTGGAGATACCCGTAGTGCACCTTTATAGCCACCCAGTTACATTGTGACGTTTGGCACACCCAAATCATTCCTACGATATCCGAGAGTTGCACAATCTCATGGTCTAAGGAAATGCTACTTGACATTATAAAAGCTTTTAGCAAATGAACTACACGATCTTGTGCTATGCTTAGGATTGGGTCTTGTCCATCACGTCATTCTCCTAATGATGTGACCCCGTTATCAATGACATCCAATGTCCATGGTCAGGAAACTATAACCATCTATTGATCAACGAGCTAGTCAACTGGAGGCTCACTAGGGACATGTTGTGGTCTATGTATTCACACATGTATTACGGTTTCCAGTTAATACAATTATAGCATGAACAATAGACAATTATCATGAACAAGGAAATACAATAATAACGATTTTATTATTGCCTCTAGGGCATATTTCCAACAGTCTCCCACTTGCACTAGAGTTAATAATCTAGTTCACACCACTATGTGGTTGTAATGAATCAACACCCATGGGGTTTGATCATATCTCGCTTGTGAGAGAGGTTATTAGTCAACGGGTCTGAACCTTTCAGATCCGTGTGTGTTTTACAAATCTCTATGTCATACTGCAGCTTCCACGCTCTATTTAGAGCTATTCCAAATAACTGCTCTACTATACAAATCCGGTTTACTACTCAGAGTCATCCGGATTAGTGTCAAAGTTTGCATCGACGTAACCCTTTACGACGAACTCTTTTACCACCTCCATAATCGAGAAAATTCCTTAGTCCACTAGTTACTAAGGTTAAGTTTGACCGCTGTCATGTGATGCATTCGTGGATCACTCTTGTACCCCTTGACTGACTCATGGCAAGGCACACTTTAGGTGCGGTACTCAGCATAGCATACTGTAGAGCCTACATCTAAAGCATAGGGGACGACCTTCGTCCTTTCTCTCTTTTCTGCCGTGGTCAGGTCTTGAGTCTTACTCAATACTCACACCTTATAACACAGCCAAGAACTCCTTCTTTGCCGATCTATTTTGAACTCCTTCAAAATCTTGTCACGGTATGTATTCATTTGAAAGTACTATTAAGCGATTTTGATCTATCCGATCTTGATGCTCAATGTTCAAGTAGCTTAATCCAGGTTTTCCATTGAAAAACACTTTTCAAATAACCCTTTATGCTTTCTAGAAATTCTACATCATTTCTGATCAACAATATGTTAATAACATATACTCATCAGAAATTCTATAGTGCTCCCACTCACTTCTTTGGAAATACAAGTTTCTCATAAACTTTGTATAAACCCAAAATCTTTGATTATCTCATCAAAGCGTATATTCCAACTCCGAGATGCTTACTCCAGTACTTAGAAGGATTGCTGGAGCTTTGCATACTTGTTAGCATCTTTTAGGATTGACAAAACCTTTTGGTTGTATCACATACAACCTTTCCTCAAGAATATCATCGAGGAAACAATGTTTTGACATCCTATCTGCAAGATTTCATAAATCATGCAGTAACTGCTAATATAATTCCATCAGACTCTTTAGCATCACTACGAGTGAGAAAGTCTCATCGCAGTCAACTCCTTGAACTTGTCGGAAAACATCTTAATGACAAGTCGAGCTTTCTTAATGGTGACACTTACCATCATTGTCCGTCTTCCTTTTAAAATCCTTCTGTACTCAACAGCCTTACGACCATCGAGTAGTTCTGCCAAAGTCTACACTTTGTTTTCATACATGGATCCTCTCTCGGATTTTATGGCCTCGAGCCATTCATCGGAATCTGGGCCCTCCATCGCTTCTCCATAGCTCGTAGGTTCATTGTTGTCTAGCAACATGACCTCCAAGACAGGATTACGTACCACTCTGAAGCAGTACGCATCCTTGTCGACCTACGAGGTTTGGTAGTGACTTGTTCCGAAGTTTCATGATCACTATCATAAGCTTCTACTTCAATTGGTGTAGGTGCCATAGGAACAACTTCCTGTGCCCTGCTACACACTAGTTGAAGTGATGGTTCAACAACCTCATCAAGTCTCCACCATCCTCCCACTCAATTCTTTCAAGAGAAACCTTTCCTCAGGAAAGGACCCGTTTCTAGAAACAATAACTTTTGCTTCCGGATCTGAAATAGGAGGTATACACAACTGTTTTGGGTGTCCTATGAAGATCTATTTATCCGCTTTGGGTTCAAGCTTATCAGGATGAAACTTTTTCACATAAGCGTCGCAGCCCCAAACTTTCAAGAAACAACAGCTTAGGTTTCTCTAAACCATAGTTCATATGGTGTCATCTCAACGGAATTACGTGGTGCCCTATTTAAAGTGAATGCGGTTGTCTCTAATGCCTAACCCATGAACAATAGTGGTAATTCGATAAGAGACATCAATGTATGCCCCATATCCAATAAGGTGCATTTATGATGTTCGGACACACCATCACACTATGGTGTTCCAGGCGGTGTTAGTTGTGAAACAATTTCCACAATGTCTCAATTGTGTACCAAACTTGCAACTCAGATATTCATCTCTATGATCATATCATAGACATTTTATCCTCTTGTCACGAAGATCTTCAACTTCAGTCTGAAATTACTTGAACCTTTCAATAATTCAGACTTGTGTTTCATCAAGTAAATATACTCAACATCTACTCAAATCATCTGTGAAGTAAGACATAACGATATCCACTGCATGCCTCAGCACTCATTGGACTGCACACATCAAAATGTGTTACTTCCAACAAGTTGCTTTCTTGTTCCATCTTATTGAAAACGAGGCTTTTCAGTCATCTTGCCCATGTGGTATGATTTGCATGTCTCAAGTGATTCAAAATCAAGTGAGTCCAAACGATCCATCTGCATGGAGTTTCTTCATGCGTACATAATAATAGACATGGTTCGCATGTCTCAAACTTTTCAAAAAACGAGTGAGTCCAAAGATCCATCAACATGGAGCTTCTTCATGCGTTTTATACCAATATGACTTACGTGGTAGTGCCACAAGTAGGTGGTACTATCATTACTATCTTATATCTTTTGGCATGAACATGTGTATTACTACGATCGAGATTCAATAAACCATTCATTTTAGGTGCAAGACCATTGAAGGTATTATTCAAATAAACAGAGTAACCATTATTCTCCTTAAATGAATAACCATACTGTGATAGACATAATCCAGTCATGTCTATGCTCAACGCAAACACCAAATAACAATTATTTAGGTTTAACACCGATCCCGATGGTAGAGGGAGCGTGCGATGTTTGATCACATCAACCTTGGAAATACTTCCAACACATATCGTCACCTCCCCTTTAGCTAGTCTCCGTTTATTCCGTAGCCTTTTATTTCGAGTTACTAACACTTAGCAACCGAACCGGTATCTATTACCATGGTGCTACTAGGAGTACTAGTAGAGTACACGTTAATATAATGTATATCCAATATACTTCTGTCGACCTTGCCTGCCTTCTTATCTACCAAGTATCTAGGGTAATTCTGCTCTAGTGACCGTTCCCCTTATTACAGAAGCACTTAGTCTCGGGTTTGGGTTCAACCTTGGGTTTCTTCACTAGAGCAGCAACTGATTTGCCGTTTCATGAAGTATCCCTTCTTCCCCTTGCCCTTCTTGAAACTAGTGGTTTCACTAACCATCAACAATTGATGCTCCTTCTTGATTTCTACTTTCGTGGTGTCAAACATCGCGAATATTTCAAGGATCATCATATCTATCCCTGATATGTTATAGTTCATGACGAAGCTCTAGTAGCTTGGTGGCAATGACTTTGGAGAAACATCACTATCTTATCTGGAAGATTAACTCCCACTCGATTCAAGTGATTGTTGTACCCAGACAATCTGAGTACAAGCTCAACGATTGAGCTTTTCTCCCTTAGTTTGTAGGCTAAGAAACTCGTCGGAGGTATCATACCTCTTGACGTGGGCACGAGCCTGAAATCCCAATTTCAGCCCTTGGAACATCTCATATGTTTCGCGAGGTTTCAAAAAACGTCTTCGGCGCCATAATTCTAAACCGTTTAACATTACTGAACTATCATGTAGTCATCAAAACGTGTATGTCAGATGTTCGCAACATCCATAGACGACGTTCGAGGTTCAGCACACCGAGCGGTGCATTAAGGACATAAGCCTTCTGCGCAGCAATGAGGACAATCCTCAGTTTACGGACCCAGTCCGCATAATTGCTACTATCAACTTTCAACTATATTTTCTCTAGGAACATATCTAAACAGTAGAACTAAAGCGCGAGCTTATGACATAATTTGTAAAGACCTTTTTGACTATGTTCATGATAATTAAGTTCATCTAATCACATTATTTGATGAACTCCCACTCAGATAGACATCCCTCTAGTCATCTAAGTGATACATGATCCAAGTCAACTAGGCCGTGTTCGATCATCACGTGAGACGGACTAGTCATCATCAGTGAACATCTTCATGTTGATCGTATCTACCATACGACTCATGCTCGACCTTTCGGTCTCTTGTGTTCCGAGGCCATGTCTGTACATGCTAGGCTCATCAAGTCAACCTAAGTGTTTCGTGTGTGTAAATCTGGCTTACACCCGTTGTATGTGAACATTAGAATCTATCACACCCGATCATCACGTGGTGCTTCGAAACAAAGAACTTTCGCAACGGTGCACAGTTAGGGGGAACACTTTCTTGAAATTTTAATGAGGGATCATCTTATTTACTACCGTCGTTCTAAGCAAATAAGATGCATAAACATGATAAACATCACATGCAATCAAAAAGTGACATGATATGGCCAATATCATTTTGCTCCTTTTGATCTCCATCTTCGGGGCTCCATGATCATCATCGTCACCGGCATGACACCATGATATCCATCATCGTGTCTCCATGAAGTTGTCTCGCCAACTATTACTTCTACTACTATGGCTAACGGTTTTAGAAATGAAGTAAAGTAATTACATGGCGTTATTCAGTGACACGCAGGTCATACAATAAATAAAGACAACTCCTATGGCTCCTGCCGGTTGTCATACTCATCGACATGCAAGTCATGATTCCTATTACAAGAATATGATCAATCTCATACATCACATATATTTCATTCATCACATCCTTTTTGCCATATCACATCACATAGCATACCCTGCAAAAACAAGTTAGACGTCCTCTAATTGTTGTTTGCATGTTTTATGTGGCTGCTATGGGTTTCTAGCAAGAACGTTTCTTACCTACGCAAAAACCACAACATGATATGCCAATTGCTATTTACCCTTCATAAGGACCCTTTTCATTGAATCCGATCCGACTAAAGTGGGAGAGACTAGCACTCGCTAGCCACCTTATGCAACAAGTGCATGTCAGTCGGTGGAACCTGTCTCACGTAAGTGTACGTGTAAGGTCGGTCCGGGCCGCTTCATCCCACAATACCATCGAAACAAGATAGGACTAGTAACGGTAAGCATATTGAACAAAATCAACGCCCACAACAACTTGTGTTCTACTCGTGCATAGAAACTACTCATAAACCTGGCTCTGATACCAATGTTGGGGAACGCAGCAGGAATTCAAAATTTTCTACGCATCACCAAGATCAATCTATGGAGATTCTAGCAACAAGAGAGGGAGAGGATGAGTGCATCTTCATACCCTTGAAGATCGCAATGCGGAAGCGTTACAAGAACGCGGATGAGGGAGTCGTACTCGCGGTGATTCAAATCGCGGAAGATCCGATCTAATGCCGAACGGACGGCGCCTCCGCGTTCAAAACACGTATAGCCCGGGGACGTCTCCTCCTTCTTGATCCAGCAAGGGGAGAGGAGAAGTTGAGGGAGAGCTCCGGCAGCATGACGGCGTGGTGGTGGAGCTTGCAGGTCTCCGGCAGGGCTTTGCCAAGCACTAGGAGTTGGAGAGGGGGAGGGCTGCGCCAGGGGCATGGACGAAGCTCCATGCGCCTCGCCACTGTATATAGGGGTGGAGGGGGCTGGTTTCTTGCCCTCCAAGTCCATTGGGGCATTGGCAAAGGTGGGAGGAAAGAAATCCCATCATTTCCTTCCCCACCGATTGTTATCCACCTTTTTTAGGGATCTTGATCTTATCCCTTCGGGATATGATCTTATTCCTTATAAGGGGGGATCTTGGTGCGCCTTGACCAGGGGTGTGGGTTCTTTCCCCCACTACCCACGTTCATGTGGGTCCCCCCATGCAGGTGGGACCCACTCCGGAACCTTCTAGAAGCTTCCTGGTACAATACCGAAAAACCCCGAACATTTTCCGGTGGCCAAAATAGGACTTCCCATATATAAATATTTACCTCCGGACCATTCCAGAACTCCTCGTGACGTCCGGGATCTCATCCGGGACTCCGAAAAACATTCGGTAACTGCACACTAATTCCCATAACTACTCTAGCGTCACCGAACCTTACGTGTGTAGACCCTATGGGTTCGGGAATCATGCAGACATGACCGAGACAGCTCTCTGGCCAATAACTAATAGCGGGATCTGGATACCCATGTTGGATCCCACATGTTCCATGATGATCTCATCGGATGAACCACGATGTCAAGGATTCAAGCAATCCCGTATACAATTCCCTTTGTCAATCGGTACGTTACTTGCCCGAGATTCGATCGTCGGTATCCCAATACCTCGTTCAATCTTGTTACCGGCAAGTCACTTTACTCATTCCGTAATGCATGATCCCGTGACTAACTACTTAGTCACATTGAGCTCATTATGATGATGCATTACCGAGTGGGCCCAGAGATACCTCTCCGTCACACGGAGTGACAAATCCCAGTATCGATTCGTGCCAACCCAACAGACACTTTCGGAGATACCCGTAGTGCACCTTTATAGCCACCCAGTTACATTGTGACGTTTGGCACACCCACCTCCGGACATACGACATCAAGTTGAATCCAGAAAAATGCGTTTTCGGCGTCCCGGGGAAACTGCTGGGCTTCATTGTTTCCAATAGAGGAATTGAAGCGAATCCGGCAAAAATCCAAACTCTATCGCAGTTAGATATACCAACAGACCTCAAGCACATCCAGAAACTAGCTGGATGCGTGGCCGCTTTATCTCCAGGTTAGGAGAAAAGGCATTACCTCTTTACCGCCTCGTTCGGTGCATCGAACACTTCGTGTGGACGGATGCAGCCGCGGCCGGACTAGACGAAATAAAGACCTTACTGGCCAGTAATCCAGTCCTAACAGCGCCAAATATTGGCGAGCCCATGCTACTGTACATAGCTGCAACACACCAAGTTGTAAGCGCAGTGCTCGTCGTCGAATGAGAGGTTGACGGATACAAATTCCCGCTCCAAAAGCTGGTTTATTACGTATCCACAGTCCTCACCCCATGCAAATCCTGATACCCACACTATCAAAAAAATAGCATACACGGTCTTCATGGCATCCCGAAAGCTGCGACACTACTTTCAAGAGTGTTCAATTATGGTGGCCTCCGAAGTACCAGTCAATGACATAATAAATAACCATGATGCTACGGGCCGGATTGCTAAATGGGCTATCGAGCTCCTTCCATTCGACATAATATACAAACCACAGCGGGCCATCAAGTCGCAAGTACTGGCTGACTTTGTCGCCGAATGGACAGAAGCCGAATTCCCTAAAGAGTACGGCGCGTACTCCAACTGGATCATGCACTTCGACGGCTCTAAAATGCTGGCCGGATTGGGAGCAGGTGTAGTCCTGACATCTCCCACCGGAGACACGGTCCAGTACGTCCTCCAAATATTATACACAGACTCCAACAATGCAGGCAAATATGAGGCTCTGTTGCACGGTCTTCGGATGGCAGTCTCTATGGGCATCCATTGCCTGGAAGTGCACGGGGATTCGAACCTCGCAATATCACAGATAAATGGAGACTTTGATGCCAAGGATCCGAAAATGGCGGCCTACCGTAATGCCGTCCTCAAAATGTCAGCTCGGTTCGAGGGGCTCCAATTCCACCATGTGGATCGAGAAAACAATCAAGCGGCGGACGTCCTCGCCCGCATCGGCGCCAAACGCGACCCTGTCCCACCCAACATATTTCTGGAAAGGTTGTTTAAGCCATCCGTAGTATGGGAAGGGGAATCCGGCAATACAAGCACGGATCCAAACACACCCCCGGATTTCGAACCATCAGACATAATCGGAGGTTCTGCCACCGAAATAACATCTTCGGCCCACGAAATCATGGCCGTAATCACCCTGTGGACTGAGCCTTTCTTGGCCTACCTAAATAGGCAGGAGCTCCTCGAAGACCAAAATGAAGCACGCTGCATCGTCCGGCGTTCTAAAGCTTACAAAGTCCACGAAGGGGAACTCTACAAGAAAAGTGCTATCGGAGTGCTCCAAAGATGCATCTCCGAAGAGGAGGGGCGGCAGCTCTTGGCTGAAATCCATGCCGGACTGGGCGAGCACCATGCCGCGGTTCGAGCACTAGTCAGCAAGGCCTTCCGTACAGGCTTCTATTGGCCAACGGCCCGAGCAGACGCACAGGACCTTGTCCAACATTGCGTCGGTTGCCAGCTCTTTGCCAATCAAAGTCATATGCCCCTACCACTCTCCAAACAATCCCCATAACTTGGCCCTTTGCGGTCTGGGGGCTGGATATGGTCGGACCTCTTAAAGGGGGAAGCCATAAGAAAAAAAATACTTATTGGTCATGGTGGACAAGTTCACCAAATGGATAGAAGCCAAACCATTCAAAACGGCCGAATCTGGACCAGTAATAGACTTCATATCCGGGGTCGTACACCGATACGGCGTTCCCCACAGCATCATCACTGATAATGTCTCCAATTTCACAGCCGAGGAAGTGAAAACATGGTGCGGAAAAATGGGCATTAAGCTCGACTACGCTTCCGTCTACCACCCCCAAACAAACGGCCAGGTCGAACGGGCAAATGGTCTCATCATGAGCGGCATCAAACCCAGACTAGTGCGATCCTTGACAGAGTCGGACACGCACTGGGTCAAAGAGCTCGACTCTGTACTCTGGGGGTTGCGGACCACGCCGAATCGCACCACCGGATACACACCATTTTTATGGTGTACGGCACGGAAGCAGTACTACCCTGCAACATAATACATGATTCGCCACGCGTACGCATGTACGAAGAGAAGGAAGCCGAGTTAGATCGACAGGATAACTTGGATGCCCTTGAGGAGGAGCGCGACGTCGCAAAATCCCGTTCCGCATTCCATCAGCAGCAGGCTCGACGATATCAAAGCAGAGAAGTGCGGGCCAAAACATATAACATTGGCGAGCTCGTTCTATGCCTACCGGAGAAGAAGAAGGACAAGCTCAAACCCAAGTGGGAGGGTCCCTTCATCATTGACAAAGTTCTCACTGGAGGAGCGTACCGCTTACGTAATGCATCCGATAACAGACTCGAGCCGAACCCATGGAACGTGGCCAGACTCCGGAGATTCTACGCCTAATGCCGAACTCAGTGTTCGTCTCCTTACCCCTCCTTTTTAATTACGCTCCCCCTTTTTCCTTTCTCGACCTTTTTTCTCTTCACACAAAGTATTTAATACAGTGCGGACTCCCGGATCACTCCGGTCGCACTATGTGTGTAAGCAATACCTGGGGGCTTCCTATATGGAAGCTAAAAATAATTACTCACATGGCTTTTTGCCCATCACATATGTGTTTCTTTTTTCATATGTGCCTTTTCTTCACCGTTATATGCATCAATATGACTTAAGATGTGGCCAAGCTGGGTTGCCTGGCTCTTGTGTTTATGCCCTACGTTCCCGTTAATTCGGCTAGGGCATAAGGGGAGCACCTCTGTGATTGTTACTGCAGGTTCAGCCGGATGTGTACCTCAGACTGGGTGAAGCCGAAAGCTAGTTTCCTTAAGAGAATATTCGGTCGGTGAACAAAAGATGTATTCGTTTATTACAACGTAAATCCCCAAAAGTTTTATATCCTGCGCCATCATTCGCAGTCCGGACATGTGCATCGTCGCATGCATACCCAGGGAAAGGAACCCCTAACGGAACTATTCTCCCTGGAAGATGTTTCTTAATATCCATGTAATATAACATAACTAGTTGGGTACTTGTCTGTTCAAGCACTTATGACCCCTACGCCTAGTTTCCACACATACCCCGGTTTTGTATAACTGAGCGGGTATTCGGACACACCCCGGACTGTAGGATCCGGGGGCTGAAGCGAAAAGGTCTGCCATGACAAATGATTTTAATCCGGCTAGGGACTACTTATGTCCATTGAATTACACAGTCACTTAGACTGACTATATTCCTCCTCTATACCATCCAACAGGCTATCTAGCTTAAAATCCTGTTGAGAATACTTGGTGGCTAACGCTACCTGGTCATATACCAGACTAACGGGAATTTCTTGCCCATCTGGCCCCGCCGGTCCTACTTCGTCCATATGGTTCGGGTCCAGCTTGGTGTAGCGCGTCTTCACCATTGCCCAGGCTTCTCTTGCACCTTGCCGGCAAGCTGATATCTTCCACAATCGGAAGCGCCGCCGGGCTCCTTGAAGCAGATCCACAAGCTCCCACATGCCATTCGGTAGGAGGCTTGATGGCCATAATGCCTGAGCAACGCCGTGCATCACCCGCCGAGCTCGCTCGTGCAACTGTGAAAGTTCTTGTATTACATCACCCGCAGATGAGGGCATCTCCTCCTCGGGGCGACCCATTAACATTCCTACAAGCAAAATTCTTTCAATACACTTCCTCGCCGAACTGTAATATAGTTCGTCTGGACACTCACCGTAAATACCGCATCGAAGCCTTTTGTTCTCCTTCACGGAGTCCGCCAGTTGAGTGCGGACGTCTTTTAATTCCATGTCCAGCCGAATATTGGCATCTTGAAGATTGTTCTTCTCTTGCCTAACTTGCGTAAGGATGCGCTCGCCAGCCTTTAGTTGCCTTTTGAGATGCGAGTCGTCATCCGTTACGCCCTCCGGATTCACCCCGGGATTGTCTGCAGAATTTTCTGTTAGACTAGTCATACCAGCCATTTACTAACTGGTGCATCTTCGTACAATTGAGACAAATGTTACCAGATGAGGCCTTCTGGGATTCCTCTAACTTGGCAACCGTGTCCCTCAGCTGGGCCTTGCATTGCTCCAGCTCCTGAGCTAATTGTTCATTCTTATCTACAAGGACATGTGCATAAATTGATCCTTAAAACAGTTGTTCCAACCATTTCAAGTCTCAGGGGCTACTGTTATACATGCTTATCAAAATTTCTTACCCGTATATCTTTGGTATACTGGTCCGTCGCTCGGGAAAGCCCGCCTTGAGCTGCTCGGATGTACGCGTCCCCCGAATTGAAGGCATTAAAGGCCTCTTCGGAGAAGATGTTGTTCCGAAGCATGGCCCTCCGGCGTCGGTGATTCATGGTGCTCTCTACTTCGGAGTTCGTGGCCGATAGCATATCCGCGTCCTCTGTCGGAGAACTATGCGGCACTGGCCCCGTGTCCGCCTCTGCTCTCGAAACCGGTTCTGGAACCCGGCTGGTGGAGGCGTGATTGGCGGGATCCCCGGATATAGTCCGGCTATTCCTTTTCCTGTCAGGACACGAAGGGCATTGTTATACTTCAAATACCATAATCGCAGGACAGGTTTTTGCTTTACCTCTGTAGCGGTGTGTCAACCCTCACCGCCTTCCTCTTGAGCCTGCCCGATCCAGACACCCATGTTCGACGAGTCCCTAGGGGCTCGGCCCCGCGCTCCGACCATCATCTCTGCAAACAGCATGACGCCTCAAGGGTAAGGCATGATACCTGAGGGGAGTCCTCTTCGGAGGATAGGGTTTTTAGTCTGGCTTACACACGACACAAGGAGCAGTCTGGGATAGTCGACAATAATGGCCACTAAGGCACCATCACAGGCTTGATAAAATACCCCGTTGACAAGCTCCATAGTAGTATCCGGATCTTCTTCGAGTCCTGGATCTAGGGCCCTTCCGGGGTCCTTTGGCTGCGGGGAGGGGCTGAAGATTCCTTCTACGGCCCTCCTCAGTTCCTGCTCGAAAACATCGATGCGGACAATCTTAGCAGAGAACGCTAAAGTAAGTGAAACAGGGAAAGGAATGACGACTTACCCACTCTGGGGGGTTGTACATGGAGAATCCATCCCGCTAATGCGAAGGAATTCTTCCTCTTCCCCTTTGTATAAATCGGACAATATCCTTGCCAAAGCAGTGGCGGAGTCCGGACCCTTACGGCTGATACGTCTCCGTCGTATCTACTTTTCCAAACACTTTTGCCCTTGTTTTGGACTCTAACTTGTATGATTTGAATGGAACTAACCCGGACTGACGCTGTTTTCAGTTGAATTGCCATGATGTTGTTTTATGTGCAGAAAATAAAAGTTCTCGGAATGACCTGAAACTCCACGGAACACCTTAGAAAAAATAATAAAAAATCCTCGCCAAAGATGAAGACCAGGGGGCCCACACCCTGCTCATGAGGGTGGGGGGCGCGCCCCCCTACCTCGTGGGCCCCCTGGTGGCCCTCCGACGCCAACTCCAACTCCATATATTGGCTTTCGGGGAGAAAAAAATCAGAGAGAAGAAATCATCGCGTTTTACGATATGGAGCCGCCGCCAAGCCCTAATCTCTCTCGGGAGGGCTGATCTGGAGTCCGTTCGGGGCTCCGGAGAGGGGGATTCGTCGCCGTCGTCATCATCAACCATCCTCCATCACCAATTTCATGATGCTCACCTCCGTGCATGAGTAATTCCGTCGTAGGCTTGCTGGACGGTGATGGGTTGGATGAGATTTATCATGTAATCGAGTTAGTTTTGTTAGGGTTTGATCCCTAGTATCCACTATGTTCTGAGATTGATGTTGCTATGAATTTGCTATGCTTAATGCTTGTCACTAGGGCCCGAGTGCCATGATTTCAGATCTGAACCTATTATGTTTTCACGAATATATGTGTGTTCTTGATCCTATCTTGCAAGTCTATAGTCACCTACTATGTGTTATGATTCGGCAACCCCGAAGTAACAATAATCGGGACCACTCCCGGTGATGACCATAGTTTGAGGAGTTCATGTATTCACTATGTGCTAATGCTTTGTTCCGGTTCTCTATTAAAAGGAGGCCTTAATATCCCTTAGTTTCCAATAGGACCCCGCTGCCACGGGAGGGTAGGACAATAGATGTCATGCAAGTTCTTTTCCATAAGCACGTATGACTATATATGGAATACATGCCTACATTACATTGATGAACTGGAGCTAGCTCTGTGTCACCCTATGTTATGACTGTTACATGATGAACCGCATCCGGCATAATTATCCATCGCTAATCCGGTGCCTACGAGTTTTCCATATACTGGTTCTCGCTCATTTACTTTTCCGTTGCTACTGTTACAATAACTACAATATACCAAAAAAGTTACTTTTGCTGTCTTTACTTTTGTTACCGTTACCACCACTATCATATTACTTTGCTACTAAACACTTTGCTGCAGATAGTAAGTTTCCAGGTGTGGTTGAATTGACAACTCAGCTGCTAATACTTGAGAATATTCTTTGGCTCCCCTTGTGTCGAATCAATAAATTTGGGTTGAATACTCTACCCTCGAAAGCTGTTGCAATCCCCTATACTTGTGGGTTATCAAGACCTTTTTCTGGCGCCATTGCCGGGGAGCATAGCTCTATTCTTTGAGTCACTTGGGATTTATATCTGCTGGACACTATGAAGAACTTGAAAGATGATCGAACTACTATTTTACCCTCAACTACGAGGGGAGGTAAGGAACTGCCATCTAGCCTTGCACTAGATTCTCCTTCTGTTATTAGTAAGCTTGCGACACCTAAACCTGCTGCTGCTATTCATTCTGATATGTCGCATGTTATTGATGATGCCACTTCTGCTATGCATGATACTTATGATGAAACTACTGCTATGCTTGATACTACTGTGCCCCTTGGTGAATTTCTTGATGAGCAAATTGCTAGGTCTAGAGAAAGAGAAATTATTGAATCTGAATACGATGATGATAGTGATGATGAAAATATGCCTGCTATTCCTGAGGGTTATCTTTTTGATGCGGAATCTTCTGCAACTATTTTTGCTTGCCAGGATAGATATGAAGTTAAGAGGTTGCTAGTTAAATGGAGTAAAGAATCTCTTAGAGATAGAATGAGACCCGACCCTGCTTTTGCTACTTCACCTATCTGTGTTCCCGATAAGGATTATTATGATTTTTTTGTTGATCCAGATATAATTACTTTGGTTGAATCTGATCCTTTCTATGGTTATGAATCTAAAACTGTTGTGGCACATCTTACTAAGTTAAATGATATAGCTGCCCTGTTAACTAATAATGAGAGATCGCGCTACCTTTATTTACTCAAAATATTTCCGTTCCCATTAAAGGGTGATGCTAAGATATGGTTTAATTCTCTTGATCCTGGTTGTGTGCAAAGTCCCCAGGATATGATTTATTACTTCTCTGCTAAATATTTCCCTGCTCATAAGAAACAAGCTGCTTTGAGGGAAATATACAACTTTGTGCAAATTGAAGAAGAGAGTCTCCCACAAGCTTGGGGGAGGCTTCTCAAGTTACTTAATGCTTTGCCTGATCATCCTCTTAAGAAACCTGAAATACTTGATATCTTTTATAATGGACTAATTGATGCTTCCACAGATTACCTGGATAGTTGTGCTGGTTCTCTTTTCAGGGAAAGAACACCGGATGAAGCTAAAATTCTATTGAATAATATGTTGACAAATGAAAATAATTGGGCACCTCCCGAGCCACCTTCTAAGCCAGTTCCAGAGCCAATTACTAAGCCTGTTCCTAAACCAACTCCGAAGAAGAGATGTGTTCTATTTCCCAGTCCCGAAGATATGCAAGAGGCAAAGAAATCTATGAAATAAAAAGGTATTAAAGCTGAAGATGTTAAGAATTTACCTCCTATTGAGGAAATACGTGGTCTTAATTTACGGCATGTTGAAGAAGTATATGATCTCAATTACTTATTTACTGAAGAACCTCCCGATATCCCGACACAGGTAGTAAAGGTAAATTCTCTCTATAGATATGATAAAGATGAAGTCCCCCCTACTAAAATTGCTAGTCAGTGCTTGGATGAGTTTGATGACTTTATGTTTAAGCAAGATGACTTTAATGCTTATTTTGGTAGACAATTAAAACATAATACCTTTATGATTAAACGCTTGGGTGATTATATGGCTGATATTAGAGGTGAACTTAAACTTGTTAGCAAACATGCTTCTATGGTTACCACTCAAGTAGAACAAGTACTTAAAGCTTAGAAAGAAGTGCTTGATGAAATGAATAGTAAGAAAAATGATTATGCTGTTAGGGTGGCTACTAGAACTGGTAGAGTGACTCAGGAACCTTTGTATCCTAAAGGCCACCCTAAGAGAATCGAGAAAGATTCTCAGAGAAATAATATTGATGTACCTAGTTCTTCTAAGAGGAAGAAAAAGAAAAATGATAGGACTTTGCAAACTTCTAGTGAACCTATTGCTGAACCACCTGAGAATCCAAAAGATATCTCTATTTCTGATGCTGAAACACAATCAGGTGATGAACATGAACCTAGTGATAATGTTAATGTTCATGTTGATGCTCAACCTAGTAATGATAATGATGTAGAAGTTGAACCTGTTGTTGATCTTGATAACCCACAATCAAGGAATCAACGTTATGATAAAAGAGACTTCGTTGCTAGGAAACATGGTAAAGAAAGGGAACCATGGGTTCAGAAACCCATGGCTTTTCCTCCGAAACCATCCAAGAAAAAGGATGATGAGGATTTTGAGCGCTTTGCTAAAATGATTAGACCCATCTTTTTGCATATGCGATTAACTGATGTGCTCAAAACAAATCCTTATGCTAAGTATATGAAGGATATCATTACTAATAAAAGAAAGATACCCGAAGCTGAAATTTCCACCATGCTTGCTAATTATACTTTTAAGGGTGGAATACCAAAGAAACTTGGAGATCCAGGAGTACCTACTATACCATGCTCCATTAAGAGAGATTATGTTAAAACTGCTTTATGTGATCTTGGAGCCGGTGTCAGTGTTATGCCTCTCTCTTTATATCGTAGACTTGACTTGAATAAGTTGACACCTACTGAAATATCTTTGCAAATGGCTGATAAATCAACTGCTATACGTGTCGGTATTTGTGAGGATGTGCCTGTTGTGGTTGCAAGCGTTACTATTTTAACGGACTTTGTTATTCTTGATATTCCCGAGGATGATAGTATGTCTATTATTCTTGGAAGACCTTTCCTCAATACTGCAGCGGCTGTTATTGATTGCAACAAAGGCAATGTCACTTTTCATGTTAATGGCAATGAGCACACGGTACATTTTCCGAGAAAACAACCTCAAGTTTATAGTATCAACTCTACTGGAAAAATTCCATCGATTATATTTGGAGATTTTGAATTTCCTCTCCCTACTGTCAAGAAAAAGTATGATATTCTTATTGTTGGTGATTTTCATATCCCCGTTGAGGTAACTTAGTGTTATTCGAAATTTCTCTAGTTCCGTGATTATTCGGAATGAGTTTGTTAACAAGACTTGATCAACCTTGTTAGTGGGTTCATTTTGATGATCACGAGATGGATGAAACTAGAAGCACAACCTTCTGTATCCTCTTTATATTTTCTGTTATTTAGTAGAAATAAAGTAAAATAGTATTTCTCTGTCTGTCTCCTGACTTATCCGTGCAATATAAAATTATCCCGAAAATAGAAGTCCTCAGAATGCCATGCCAATTTAATATGATTTTTCGGGAATATTTGAGGATTTACTGTGCAAAAATTACCGCGGGGGGAGCTGCCACCTGGCCACGAGGGTGGAGGGCGCGCCCCCCTACCTCGTGGGCCCACGGCGGCCCTCCTCCACTTATCCTTGCACCCATCTTCTTCCTATGCCTCACACAAACACGAAAAACCAACTCAAGCACGAGTTCCAGCCCCCGTTGCTGTGATTTTCGATCTCCTTGCTCAAAGCACCTCTCGCAAAACTGCTTGGGGAGATTGTTCCTTGGTATGTGACTGCTCCATTGGTCCAATTAGTTTTTGTTCTAGTGCTTTATTCATTGCAAATTTGTGCTGCATAGGTGACCATGTTCTTGAGCTTGCATGCCAAATTTATATGGTTCCAAGTAGTTCCAATGCTTTATATAGGCCCTAGGCACTTGTAGGAGTTGTTGCTATCAATTTTATTGAAGTTGGTTCACTTTTATTTGAGGTTATTAAAAATTTCAGATTGTTTCAGAAATGACGAAGAGACTTTTGAGGGGCTCGTCAAGCCGAAGCTCGAAGGAAAAACAAAAGGAAGAAGAGCATAACCCCAAATTTAATTTGCCTCGCACCGCGGAGGTCCGGCCGTGTGAATGGCCTTCCGATGACTTCTTGAGGAAAGCTGGGATTTATGAGGATTTCTATTTATTGATTGAGAATGCTGGCCTCACCGACTTCCTCCACGACCAACGTCATCAGTATCTCTTACTCACAGATACTTTTGTGCAAAACTTCTACTTTTCCCTAAGAAATCACCTCCCACGGTAGAGTTTCATTTATATGACGTTGTTAAAGAGATGACATTAGCTGAATTCTGCGAGGTTTGCAGAATACCCTTTGAGGGCACCTTAGATGAACCCCACCGTAACGAAGTAGAAGCTTTTATTAACACTATCACTATGGGAGAAACCAGAAAGGTTTCTGATGCCAGGATCACTAGCATACATTTTCCTGTTTTACGCTACTTTGCCTTATTTGCTAGTCGTTGCTTGATTGGACACGGGAACTATGGGAACCTTAGTATTCCTGATATTATTATTTTGTTCCATGGTTTATACCGCAATAACTCTATTAGTATGGGTGGAATTGTTGTTAGACGGTTAAGTCTGAACCGTACTAAGGGCCCCATCTTTGGAGGCATTTATGCTTCACGCCTAGCTGAACATTTTGAAATACCAATTATGCATGAGGAGAAAGAAGAAACAACGCTGCCTCGTGCTTATTTAGATTATAAGAGTATGATAGCGCATGAATTTCTTGTTAAGAATCGCGAAGGGGAGCTCAAATACAAATTATACTTTGATAAACATCACCCTGAGACTATTACTTTGCCTGCTCCTTCTTTGTTTAATTTATCTGCAGGACCTCACATCGTTCCATGGTCGGCTGTTCAAGCCTATCGGAATCCTGCACCAGCCCCGGAACCGGAGCCACAAGATGAGCCTCCACGACTATCTGTTTATTCTTGGGATCCAGAGGAGGTTGCCAGCCAGTGGCAGCCGGAGCCTTCTTCATCACAATACGACCCCAGCTACACCTACGGGTATCCGCCAGGCTATCCCTGGCAATAGGCCAACTTAGGCCAAAAGCCTAAGCTTGGGGGAGTACGTATTTCCCACCGACATTACATTTATGTTCACACACACTCATTGCTAGATGTCGGTGCTCATACTCTTTCACTGTAATATCCATGCTAGTTTATTTTCTTTTTCCTGCTTTCTTCTTGTGTGTTTAATAAACCTTAAGAAAAAACCAAAAAATTAGTAGTAGTTTATTTCTTTGCTGTAGTAATTAAAAAGAAAACCCAAAAATATTTCTCGTTCTTCTTTTTGCTTGTTGGGAGCTTTCCCGTGTAAATAGTTTTTATTTCTTTTCTTTTCCTTGGGGATCGAGAAGACTATATTGAAAATGCTTAGTGGCTCTTATATGCATGATTGTTTATTTAACTTAGAGCCCATATTACTTGTCTTCTCTCTTGAGTTGAATGCTTGCAGATTCCAGCTTAGTCCAATGCACGTGCACTCTTATTATTATACACGTCGTTCGGTCATGAAAGTGAAAGACAATAATGATGATATATGATGGACTTGTTGGGATAAGAAAAGCTGGTATGAACTCGATCTCTCTTGTTTTTGTAAATATGATTCATCATCATTCCCGAGTCAGCTATTATGAAGTAAACATATTTGCAATGACATTTAGAGATCATAGTTGCTTGTGCCATGCTTGATTAGCTATGAGTTATAATGGTTTACCTTGCATGCCGACATGCTATTAGAATGATTATGATGTGGTATGA
Organism: Triticum dicoccoides; assembly: GCF_002162155.2. Classification (NCBI taxonomy): domain Eukaryota; kingdom Viridiplantae; phylum Streptophyta; class Magnoliopsida; order Poales; family Poaceae; genus Triticum; species Triticum dicoccoides. Next base: position 501,708,771 of record NC_041393.1, on the reverse strand, counting down.
TGGGATGGTATCCTCCTTTAAATGAATTGAGTGACTCGACTTGGCACATGTTCACGCATGTAGTTGAATCAAATCAACATAAGCCTTCATGATATTTATGTTCATGGTGGATTATATCCTACTCATGCTTCGGTGTAAATTAATCTTAATGCATGTTTACGATTGTTGTCGCTCTCTCAGTTGGTCGCTTCCCAGTCTTTTGCTAGCCTTCACGTGTACTAAGCGGGAATACTGCTTGTGCATCCAAACTCCTTAAACCCCAAAGTTGTTCCATATGAGTCCACTATACCTACCTATATGCAGTATTTACCTGCCATTCCAAGTAAATTTGTATGTGCCAAACTCTAAACCTTCAAATAAACATTCTGTTTTGCATGCTCGAATAGCTCATATGTCAACTAGAGTTGCTGTCGGTGTCAAAACCGGCGGATCTCGGGTAGGGGGTCCCGAACTGTGCGTCTAGGCGGATGGTAATAGGAGACAAGGGACACGATGTTTTACCCAGGTTCGGGCCCTCTTGATGGAGGTAAAACCCTACGTCCTGCTTGATTGATATTGATATTGTGGATGTTTACAAGAGTGGATCTACCACGAGATCAAGGAGGCTAAACCCTAGAAGCTAGCCTATGGTATGATTGTAATGGTTGTTGTTGTTCTATGGACTAGAGCCATCCGGTTTATATAGACACCGGAGAGGGCTAGGGTTACATAGAGTCGGTTACAATGGTAGGAGATCTACATATCCGTATCGCCAAGCTTGCCTTCCACGCCAAGGAAAGTCCCATCCGGACACGGGACGAAGTCTTCAATCTTGTATCTTCATAGTCTTGGAGTCCGGTCGATGATGATAGTCCGGCCGATGATAGTTCGGCTGATGATGGTAGTCCGGCTATCCGGACACCCCCTAATCCAGGACTCCCTCAGTAGCCCCTGAACCAGGCTTCAATGACGATAAGTCCGACGCGTATATTGCTTGGCATTGCAAGGCGGGTTCCTCCTCCGAATGATAGAAGATTGTGAACACCAGGATAGTGTCTGGCTCTGCAAAATAAATTCCACATTCCACCGCAGAGAGAATAATATATACACAAGTTCAATCTGCTGACGTTTTTTGCGGCATGACGTCACGCCACTACCAAGCCATTACTTGAATCGTTTTTTACTCTACCACCTCAGCGCATTTAGCGAAGCGGTTTCCTTGGCATGTCTTGTCGAAGCAGAGATCGTGTCCCCCCTTAATCCGGGATTCTCATCAATACGGACGTGGGTAACCCAACCGCGCCATTGATGGTGACGCTTGGGGGATAAGCGAGTTTTACCAGGCCGGTGGGGGACGCGTAGACTTCGCCCGCCCATATAAGGGATAAGGATTCACCTTTTCACCTACGCCTTCTTCCTCCTTTGCTTATCCATCTCCGCGCACTCGAGCTCCAGCGCCCAAGCCCGCACATCTCGTCTCAACCTTCCCCAGTTATGTCCGGAGCGGGAGGCAAGTGGATGACCTCCTCCGTTACGGAGGAGCACATCGAAAGACTGCGCAGCACCGGCTGCCCGACGAGGGGCAGCTCATCCCCACCCCCAGGCCCCATGAGAGGGTCGTTTTTCTTCCCCACTTCCTCCGCGGACTGGGCTTTCCACTTCATCCCTTTGTCCGGGGGCTCATGTTCTACTACGGCCTGGATTTCCATGATTTGGCGCCGAACTTCATCCTCAACATCTCGGCGTTTATCGTCGTGTGCGAGGCCTTCCTCTGCATCCGGCCCCACTTTGGCTTGTAGCTCAAGACCTTCAATGTCAAGCCGAAGGTAGTGAAGGGAACTCAAGCGGAGTGCGGAGGCGCCATGTTGGGCAAGATGCCCAACGTCCTTTGGTTCGAAGGGGCCTTCGTGGAATCCGTCAAGGGGTGGCAATTGGGGTGGTTCTATATCACCGAGCCGCGCGACCCTACGTGGGCGGCGGCCCCCGAGTTCAGATCTGGTATCCCCACGCAGCTCACCTCCTGGAAAGAGAAGGGCTTGCTGTGGGGTAGTTCGGAGGAGCTGACGGGACTCCAAGCCTGTATCCAGAAGCTGGTGAAGAAGCTCAGGCTGGTTAACGTGGTCCAAGTCATGCTCGTCCGCCGGATTCTCCCATGCCAGGAGCGGGCATTCAATCTGTGGGAGTTCAATCTGGAACAGCACCAGGCGCTGAGCGAGCTCTTCGACACGACGTACGAAGGCGCCTGGAGGGTGCTATTTAAGGGCGCCGAATCCCCCGCATCCGCGACTAAAGATCGCGGATTTCGCTCGCAGCGCCAAGTCGACGAGGTAAGTGATTCTACCCCTTTACGGGACACTTGCTTTTCATAATTAGACTCTATGCGGGTTTTAATTTCCCCTTTTCCTTTGACAGGACTGGATGAGGAAGGCGGAGCAGATTATCTGCCCGGCTCCTATGCCAGAAAACCCAGTAGACGCCCATCTAGCAAGGCTGCTGGTTCCGGCACCGCACGTGGTGCCAGAGAAGAAGGCCAAGAAGGAGGCCACAGGTGCTCGAAAGAGTTCCCGTTTTCAGGTGTCCGACGACTCCGGGGCGGACTCCTCCCCCGAAAACGAGGAGGAGAAAGAGGACTCTCTCCCAGAGGAGGGAGAGAGGAAGAGGAAGGCTTCCCCAATAGGGGAGGCTGAAGGGTCCAAGAGGGGAAGGACTATTCCCCCGGACAGCTCCGCCAACATCAACGTTGGCGAGGAAGAATGGCCTTCAAGGGCCAGGCCTCTGGCGAGATCGTAAGTATCCGGATTCTTGAATGATTTATAATTTCTTTTTCTGCGTCACATAGTGTCATTCTGATGCCGCATGCTGCCTGTAGTCCGGCCAATGATGATCTCCCCGCTTCATCGAGCGGGTCGTTGGCTCCGTCGGATGTAGACTCCAACCCGACCGCCTTCACCCCTCACGACACCGAGGACGCCGAGGTGGGATCCCAAGAAGGGACCCATCAAGGGGAGGCTCCGGAGGCGCCACCAGGCGGCCTCCCGGACTTTGCGCCGGACTCCACATCAGAACCCGCAGTGGTTCCGGAGTCCGGCCGGCGGCCCCTTCGCATGAAGGGCAAGACCGTGACGCCGGCAGCTTCCGTCCAACCGGAGGCGCCAGACAATTTGTTGGAGGCGCTGCAGAGCGCTTCCATCGAGGAAGAACACTGCACTATTATGAGTGCGGTGATTCAGAAGGTACAGCTTGCCAAGAGCGGGCTGACCGAAGCCTGCAGTAGCCTTCTATCAGGCTTTGAGGTAAGAAGATAAAAATATGCAATGTAATACCGCATAGACAGTAGCCCCTGATGCTCGGTTCGGTGTTCGGAAAGAAAAGCCGGACTGAGGATCTGAAAAAAAGAAGATATACGCAGGGTTGCTAAAAAATTATGTCAATATGGGTTGCAGGCTGCGCTGCTGACCTCTGCCGCACTGACTGCGGAGGTCGGTGCATTGAAGCAGGAGCTCGAGCGGTCCGAGCAAGAGCTCGGCCGCACCAAGAAGCAGCTCCAGGACAAAGAAGGTGAGTAACACCACTTTGAACTTGTACCTTATAGAAAAGGATTTAGGTTGCAACAAAAAATAACAAGGATAACATGGGTACTGCAGGGGCCACAAACGAGGTGGCGACCCTGAAGGAGGCTGTGTCCGCGGCTGAACGCAATGCGACCGCAGAACGGGCAGAGCGAGAAAAGCAGGAGGCGCGGGTGGCGGTGGTTCGGCAAGAGCTCCAGGCTCTCATGGAAAAGCATGAGAGTTTGGAGCGTGACTCAAAGACTCGAGAGTCCGAGCTTGCCTCGGCTCTCGAAAGTGCCAAAACTGCCAAGGCCGATGCCCATAAGTCCCTTCAGGAGATTGAGTTGGTGAGGAAGATAGCGGCAGGTAAGGCATTTTTCATGCAAAGCAAGCATGTGAATGTAAATTACGTGTTACTTACCCGAATTCAGAGCTCTCCAGGGGCGTTTGCAGATCTGCCTCACAGCGTGTCTGATGCCGCCACATTCTACCGAGCCGAGGAGGGGAGCTCAACGGAGAAGGTCTTCTGGTCTCAGTATGCTGAGGCCGGCCATCCGGTGCCCCCTAGCGACCAGCTGAAGCAGCTGGTCGAGCTCCACAAGGTGGCCGAGCAGGCCATGAAGGGCCTCATAGTCCGGCTGTGGCCTGGAGAGGCCATGCCTGGGAGCTACTTCGGCCTCGTGCGACGGTTGGTGGATGCGTGCCCCTGGGTGGAGGTTATCAAGCGCTCCACCTGTATTGAAGGTGCTCGTCGGGCCCTTGCCCGCGCAAAGGTGCATTGGGGCAAGCTGGATGCGGAGAAGCTAATCACTGACGCGCCACCAGCGGGAAAGGAATATCGTACGCCCAAGATGTACTATAAGACTGTCCTGAAGGGTGCCCGCAAGATTGCGGATGAGTGCCCCAGGGATGTAATTATTGAGTAAATTCGCAATGTGTTATCCTGTGCGCTGAAAACTTTGTTCATATGCGCTAAGCAACGCTTGTTAATTTAAAATATTACCTTCTGTGTGGCCGTTTATTAAATCTGAGACATGGCAAGTCATCGGCTTCGGCCCCCATGCCACGAGTGCTGGGGTGTTCAGGATAAACTTGAGCACTCTTGTTCCCATTTTTGGGTCCATCTAGGGAGGCGCTTAACACAACGAACAAGGCAACCGGACTTATAGTGCTTGAACACTCTCACTTAGCCATAGAATTCTATAATTTTAAATTTCGGCGAAGCCCCTAGTATTCGGAAGACCGAATTCGGGGCGCTATCCACGCCTTCGTCGGACATTATCCAATACTTCGCTCGAAGCGGCGTAGGTCTTTAAGGACCCGAAAAGACCTCTCGAACAGCGACCAGTCTCTTGCCTTATCATGACGGTCAGTTTTAGCTTTCTCCACTGAGGCGTTAACCCGGCTCAACCGGGGCGCAATCGCAGTGGTTCTCCCAATGCTACCTTAGCCGATAGAATGGAACGTAAGGTGCCAAACATGGGAGCCGGGCAAACCCAACTATTGACCCCAGACATGATTCGGAGCCGATTCATATAATGCTATAAGTTCGGGGTGCCGCACTTGTGAAAGTGTGTGGACTTTATCACACCATAATGCGGGGAACATAAGCCCTTGCTGTATTTGGCCGTACCAAAATGTACGGATGCAACATGTCGTAAATGAACATATATATATATATATAAGGTAATGCAATTATGAGCAAAAAGTGCTGCATTTTATTCGAGAAGATTTGCTATGAGTGCGGAATGATACAAATAGTACGGAAAGCAAGGGATTGGACGAATTAAAGGCGTCTCCCTCCAGGGGTAGGCCGCGGAATGGTGTATTTAACAAATTTAATGCTCGTAATGGAGACCACCTGAGTGTTCGTTGCAGCCTTTGTCCCTCCCTGGCTGTTGCATCATGAGTTCGGCAGGTTCGTCGCCGGACAGAGTTCTGTATAAAAAAGAGAGAAATAAAAGATAAAAAGAGCGACACATTTGGGAGCCCCTGGTGTGGTCGAACCGCACTCTGGGTCTGTTGTGGTTGTGCCTCTCCCCCTATGCCCATGGTATCTCTAGGGCGTAATTATGTATGCGGAGAGTTTGTCTTACAGTTGTGCGAGGGCTAGGGTTGAGGCCGCATTGCTACACGTGCTCGGAACGTGCCAGGTGGTCTTGGTTGATGTTGCTCCGGGCGCGTTTGGCCATGTCCGGTCGTTTAACGGTCGGACTCGAAAATTGCCTTAAAAGGCTGCTCTGTACTTCTGCCGTGAGAGCCGCTGTATGTTCCTCCGTTCGGAGGGAGCGTTCCGTGTTTCCATTGACCGTGATGACTCCACGAGGGCCTGGCATCTTGAGCTTAAGGTATGCATAATGTGGCACCGCGTTGAATTTTGCGAACACGGTTCGTCCGAGCAGAGCGTGATAGCCACTGCGGAATGGGACTATGTCGAAGATTAACTCCTCGCTTCGGAAATTATCCGGGGATCCAAAGACCACTTCCAGTGTAACTGAGCCTGTACAACTGGCCTCGGCACCTGGTATGACGCCTTTGAAGGTTGTCTTTGTAGGTTTAATCCTTGAAGGGTCTATGCCCATCTTGCGCATTGTATCCTGATAAAGCAGGTTCAGGCTACTGCCGCCGTCCATCAGGACTCTCATGAGGTGAAATCCATCGATGATTGGGTCTAAAACCAATGCGGCGAATCCGCCATGGCGGATACTGGTCGGATGGTCTCTTCGATCGAAAGTGATCGGGCAAGAGGACCATGGGTTGAATTTTGGGGCGACTGGCTCCATCGCGTATACGTCCCTTAGTGCACACTTCCGCTCCCTCTTGGGTATATGCGTTGCGTATATCATGTTTACCGTCCGAACTTGAGGGGGGAATCCCTTTTGTCCTCTGTTGTTCGGCGGCCGGGTCTCTTCCTCGTCATCGCTGTGTAGCCCCTTGTCATTGTTTTCGGCGATTAATTTGCCTGCCTGCTTGAATACCCAACAATCTCTGTTGGTGTGGTTAGCTGGCTTTTCGGGGGTTCCATGTATTTGACAGGAGCGGTCGAGTATTCGGTCCAAATTGGATGGGCCCGGAGTGGTTCTTTTGAATGGCTTCTTCCGTTGACCGGGCTTGGAGCCTCGGAATCCGGCGTTGACTGCCATATCCTCATTGCTGTCGCCATTAATGTGGCGTTTGTTTTTGTTTCGACGCAACCTGCCATTGCGGTCCTTGGTATCCGGACTGCCAACATTTTTGCTGAGGTTGTTGCTGCGAGCTAGCCAGCTATCCTCTCCCGCACAGAAGCGGGTCATGAGTGATGTGAGGGCTGCCATGGATTTCGGCTTTTCCTGTCCTAGGTGCCGGGCCAGCCACTCGTCGCGGATGTTATGTTTGAAGGCAGCGAGGGCCTCTGCATCTGGACAGTCGACGATTTGATTTTTCTTTGTTAAGAACCGTGTCCAGAATTGCCTGGCCGATTCGTCTGGTTGCTGGATTATGTGGCTTAGGTCATCTGCGTCCGGTGGTCGCACATACATGCCATGGAAGTTGTCGAGGAATGCGGCTTCCAGGTCTTCCCAGCATCCAATTGACTCTGCGGGCAGGCTGTTAAGCCAATGCCGAGCTGGTTCTTTAAGTTTGAGCGGGAGATATTTGATGGCGTGAAGATCGTCGCCGCGGGCCATATGTATATGAAGGAGATAATCCTCAATCCAAACCGCGGGGTCTGTTGTGCCATCGTAGGATTCGATATTAACGGGTTTAAACCCTTCAGGGATTTGATGATCCATTACTTCGTCAGTGAAGCATAGTGGGTGCGCGGCGCCTCTGTATTGAGCAATATCGCGACGTAGCTCGAGAGAGCGTTGTCTGCTGTGTTCGGCCTGGCCGGAGTAGTTGTATCCGGCGCGACGGTATTCGTCGTGGGTCTTGGGGTGCCCACGTGATCCATAGATAGATCTGGATTGTCTTGCCTTGTCCTCCAATATATCCTGCAAGTCCGGCGCGTTCCCCCGTGGCGTCATGCTTTTTGAGCGATACCGGGGTACGGTTTTGGTGGAGGGCTTGCACGCCTCTTTGTCGCGGCCACGAGGTGGTCGGTCTGCCATATTGTGCGCTGGTGATGCAGGTTTGTACGCTTCCTCCTCTAGTCGGGGGAGCAACTTGCGTTTTGGGTAACTTTTGGAGGGGCGTTCGAGTTCATACTCTTTGGCCGCGAGGACCTCGGTCCATCTGTCGGCCAATAGGTCTTGATCAGCTTGAAGCTGTTGCTGCTTTTTCTTTAGGCTGTTTGCTGTGGCCATTAGCCTGCGTCTGAAACGCTCTAGTTCGACGGGATCCTCAGGCACGACGAATTTGTCGTCGTCGAGGCTTGCCTCGTCTCCGGAGGGAGGTAAGTAATTATCATACTCGACCTCTTCGTCTGCCGCCCTCTCGTGAGGGCTTGCTTCTGCCTCCTCCTGCGCTGGATCGTGCTGGAGGGGGTTGTCTTCGGCACTTTCTGGGGTGTTATTATCTCCTGTGCCAGAATCTCCATTCTTGCTGTGGCGGGATTTAGAGCGGCGCCGCTGACGTCGGTGCTTGGGCTGTTTCTTTAAGGAATCAGCCTCCGTTGCTTCTTCGCCGTCCCCATCTTTTGGGGTGTCCACCATGTATATGTCGTATGACGAGGTGGTCTTCCAGTGTCCTGTAGGCACTGGTTCTTAATAGTCTCCGGCATCGTCGTCCATACCGTCGATGTCTTCGGAGTCGTAGTCGAGTACGTCAGTTAGATCATCGACGGTGGCTACGAAGTGGGTGGTGGGTGGGCTCTGAATTTCTTCGTCGTCCGCGTCCCAACCGTCTTAGCCGTAGTTCGGCCAGGGCTCTCCGGATAGCGAGAGATGCTTCAGCGAATTTAAGATATCGCCAAAGGGTGAGTGCTGAAAGATGTCCACAGCAGTGAATTCCATGATCGGCGCCCAGTCGGATTCGACTGGCAGGGGCGCAGGAGGTTCGGAGTCCGGCAGAGAGTCCGGCACCTCGGAGTCATGACCTTTATGCGGGACAAGGTAAGTGTTCGGCTCCATCACCGTAGAAGTTGCAGCTCCCGAGGCGGTGTCCAGCCATCCGTCCTCGATCTGAGCGATCGGCTCCGGACTATGGGTCGGAGCGGATTCGTGTGCGGCCTCCAAGGTGCTGTCCGGTGGCAGAGTTAGGTCGTGCCCATCGTGACAGCGCGGCACGCTCGGCTGTGGCTCAGATCCATCAAAGATCAAGTCCCCGCGGATATCGTCCGTGAAGTTTAGGCTTCCAAACCTGACCTGACGGCCAGGGGCATAGCTTTCAATCTGCTCCAGATGGCCAAGTGAGTTGGCCCGCAGCGCGAAGCCGCCGAATACGAAGATCTGTCCGGGGAGAAAAGTCTCACCCAGGACTGCGTCGTTATCGATTGAAGAGGCCATCAAGCCTATCGGTGACGACACAGAGGAACTTTCAATGAAAGCACCAATGTCGGTGTCAAAACCGATGGATCTCGGGTAGGGGGTCCCGAACTGTGCGTCTAGGCGGATGGTAACAGGAGACAAGGGACACGATGTTTTACCCAGGTTCGGGCCCTCTTGATGGAGGTAAAACCCTACGTCCTGCTTGATTGATATTGATATTGTGGATGTTTACAAGAGTGGATCTACCACGAGATCAAGGAGGCTAAACCCTAGAAGCTAGCCTATGGTATGATTGTAATGGTTGTTGTTGTTCTACGGACTAGAGCCATCCGGTTTACATAGACACCGGAGAGGGCTAGGGTTACATAGAGTCGGTTACAATGGTAGGAGATCTACATATCCGTATCGCCAAGCTTGCCTTCCACGCCAAGGAAAGTCCCATACGGACACGGGACGAAGTCTTCAATCTTGTATCTTCATAGTCTTGGAGTCCGGTCGATGATGATAGTCCGGCCGATGATAGTTCGGCTGATGATGGTAGTCCGGCTATCCGGACACCCCCTAATCCAGGACTCCCTCAGTTGCCCTTATCTTCTGTGTTAGGTGGGTTATTCTCAATAGGGGAGGACTCCGCTCCTCATTCACGAGAAAATGGCTGGTGTCCGGGATGCCCAGTCCCATGCTTTATGCAAACTAAATCAAAATAACTGTAAACAAAACTCCCCCTGGGACCTATTGAATGTTGGAGGCACTCGTTGTTTCGAGCAAGCCATGGACTGATGCTTGTGGAGGAGGGGGAGTATAAACTTTACCATTCTGTTTGGGAACTGCCTATAATCTATTTAGCATGGAAGATATCATCATCTCTTAGTTGTTATGTTGACAATGAAAGTATGCCGCTCAAAATATAATTTATATCTATTTCAAAACCGAGCTCTGGTACCTCTACAAATCCCTGCTTCCCTCTGCGAAGGGCCAATCTATTTACTTTTATGTTGAGTCATCACCCTTCTTATTAAAAAGCACCCGCTGGAGAGCACACTGTCATTTGCATTCATTATAATTGGTTTATATTGGGTATGACTTGACTGGATCTCTTTTACCATGAATTACAATGTTTACTCAGTCCTTGATCCTTAAAGGTGCTCTGCATTTATGTTTTGCGGTCTCAGAAAGGGCTAGCGAGATACCATTTTGTTATATCATGTTATGATTATTTTGAGAAAGTGTTGTCATCCGAGTTTTATTATTATGGCTCGCTAGCTGATTATGCTATTGATATGAGTAATTGTGAGACCTACGTGTTATTGTGAGTATGGTTAGTTCATAATAATTGCTGAAACTTGAATGCTGGCTTTTCATGTTTACAACAACAAGAGCAAACATAGTTTGTAAAAGTTTTTCTTTTTCTTTTTCAGTTTGTCAACTGAATTGCTTGAGGACAAGCAAGGGTTTAAGCTTGGGGGAGTTGATACGTCTCCTTCGTATCTACTTTTCCAAACACTTTTTCCCTTGTTTTGGACTCTAACTTGTATGATTTGAATGGAACTAACCCAGACTGACGCTGTTTTTAGCAGAATTGCCATGATGTTGTTTTATGTGCTGAAAATAAAAGTTCTCG
>NC_041393.1:501651214-501653162 GCF_002162155.2 Triticum dicoccoides | reverse complement strand
TCCCCAACTGCCACTCATAAGGAAGAAAATCAATAATAAACCATGCTCCAACTTCATCGCATAACTAGAGACTATACGTGCATGCTTCGGGAATCACAAACCTTCACACCAATATTCTTACTAAACCACAATCATTCACTAGTACCTCCCACATATCACCATCTTAATATCACAAAACTATTTCAAGGAATCAAACATATCATATTCAGTGATCTACCTGAAAGTTTTTATTATATCCCTCTTGAATACCTATCATATTAGGACCAATTTTGCAACATGTGCATATCACCATTACTATTTATTAAACTCTCAAAAAATTATAAGTGAAGCACATAGAGTATTCTAACAAATCACAAATAAATGCGTGTCTATCTCAAAAGGTGTGTCCAGCAAAGATGATTGTGGCAAACTAAAAGGCAAACAAAGCAAAAACTAGTATGGCACAAGACGCTCCAAGTAAAACTCATACCATGTGATGAATAAAAAGTAGCTCCAATTAATATACCGATGGTTTGTAGACGAAAGAGGGGATGTCATCCGGGGCATCACCAAGCTTAGACGCTTGGATCTTCCTTGAATATTACCTTGCGGGTGCCTTGGTAATCCTCAGGCTTATAGTCCTTATTCCTTCATCCATCATGATATCACCCAAAACTTGAAAACTCCATCACACAAAGCTCAACAGAAACTTTAACAAACAAATCATAAACTTTAGGTATTGTTATGAACCCATTAATAGTTTATTATTGCATAATACATATAACTGCTCCTTATACCCCCCCCTGATATAATCCATAGAATCATCAAAACAAGCAAACTATGCAACAAAAACAGAATTTGAACGGTCTGTAATGATATGAACAAACTCCATATTTATGTAAATCTAAAAATTCTGAAAAATAGGAAAACATTGGAATGTGTATATAAATCATGTGTAACAAATTCATATCAAAAGCACGTTCCAGTGGTTTTTAAGAATTCATGGACTGAGCGCAAAAGTTTCTGTTTTTTCACATAATCAAGTCAACTATCAACCAAATCATCCCAAAGGCTTTACTTGGCCCAAACACTAATTAAAACATAAAAACACAATCATAACAGCAGCATAATTGTGTCAGCACACAAAAAACAGAAAGCCAAAAGGAAATAAGATAACTATTGGGTTGCCTCCCGACAAGCGCTATTGTTTTACGCGCTAGGCGTAAGACATTGTTTCAAGTGTTGTCATCTTTAGTTACCAAATCATTTTTAACAAATTATTTAAAGGCTTCTCCCATTAATTATCTATTCTTGTGTTATATTTTCCTCTTAGGAGAATTTAAATAGTTAAAGGGACTTTTATCGGCAATTTTAACATTCATAACTTCAAACTCCAAATCATCACCATAGAGATCCTCATATAAAACATGTGTATCATCATCAGTAGGATCCCTAGCCATGATTTAAAACCACTCTTCACTAAATACTTCATAAATTCCCTTAGTAATCCATTGAAATCTATCACAAGTATTGTGGTACAAAGTTTTAATTAATTCAGCATAAGGAAGTCTCTTCCTAATATTTTCACGAGAAGCAAAATAGTCATTAGATTCCAACCTACGTATGGTTTCTTTGTCATGATGGATTTCTTCTATCGGTGGGTGTTCAGAATCTATTTTATAAAAATAAAAGACGTTCCTAGATTCTCGAATTATGTAAACAAATTCATGCATAAGGATAATGGTAGCAATCCGTTTAGCTCTAGGATTGTGGATGTTGGGAAACTCAAAGAATATCTTTTGTAAAGATGGATGAATATGCAAGAATTTTGTTTCCAACTTAAGCACAAGCATAGCAATAACATCCCTATAGCAATTTGTCTTTTCAATAATAGAGCCTTCAATTAATGGTATTACTCTCGTGCAATTAAACAATTCTTGAATGATATGTTTTCTAATGATATTCCCAC
>NC_041393.1:501647848-501650796 GCF_002162155.2 Triticum dicoccoides | reverse complement strand
ACCAACATTATAAGTTTTAGGTTTTAAGATCATGGGATTTTCATCATGAGGAATTTCGTTCTCAAGAGGATTATTGTTAAGATCAAATAATTTAGTGTTTTCCTCGAGATACTCACTAGTACTAGCTTCACTAGCACTTTCAACGAGAACTTTATCAAATTCAGACATGATAGAAACTTCAAGCAAGGCAAGCAAGCAAACAAAAATATTTTTGTGTTTTTAAGATTTCTTGAAGTGGGGGAAATGAAAACGAGAGGCAAAGGCAAATAAACATAAGAGCAAGTAGGTGATAGTTTATGTGAAGGTAATTGATAGGTTTTGATGATGTCTCCCCGGCAACGGCGCCGGAAAATTCTGCGTGCTACTTGTGAGCTGCATTGGGATTTTCCCCGAAGAGAGGAGATGCAGCACAGTAGAGATAAGTATTTCCCTCAGTGAGAACCAAGATTTATCGAACCAAAATGATAATCATGCAAAGCCTCATGAACAACACCTGCACACACAAAAGCAAATACTTGCACCCAACACGAACAAGAGGGTTGTCAATCCTCCTCACGGTTATTTGCAAGGACAAAATCTTGTAGTGGTAGATAGATAAATTGCAAAGATAAAATCAAAGAAAGTAAAAAATTGCAGCAAGGTACTTTTGTGTTTTTATATATGATAAAGGTAGACCCGGGGGCCATAGTTTTCACTAGAGGCTTCTCTCTCGAGCATATAGCATACGGTGGGTAAACAAATTACTGTTGGGCAATTGATAGAAAAGCGCATAGTTATGACGATATTCAAAGCAATGATCATGTATATAGGCATCACGTCCGAGACAAGTAGACTGACTCCCGCCTGCATCTACTACTATTACTCCACCCATCAACCGCTATCCAGCATGCCTCTAGGGTATTAAGTTAATAAGAATAGAGTAACGCCTTAAGTGATATGACATGATGTAGTCAAAGTAAACTCAACTAATATGAACAAACCACATCGTTTTACCCTTAATGGCAACAATACAAATATGTGTCTTATCCCTTTCTGTCACTGGGATAGTGCAACGCAAGATTGAACCCATCATAAAGCACCTCTCCCGCTGAAGATAAACCAATCTAGTAGACCAAACCAAACAGATAGATCAGAGAGAAATACAAAGCTATAAAAATCAAGCATAATAAAGTTTAGAAAAGACTCAATTACTTCTCATGAATATTCATATCATAAACACACAATGCATCAGATCCCAACAAATACACCACAAATGAATATCACTTTGGATAGAACTCCAAGAACATCAAGGAGGACATGGTATTGAAGATTAAAGAGAGAGAAGAAGCCATCTAGCTACCAGGTATAGACCCGTAGGTCTGTGGTAAACTACTCATGCATCATCAGTAGGGCAGCAAGGATGATGTGGAAGCCCACCGTGATCGATTCTCCCTTCGGCATAGTACCGGAAAAGGCCTCCGGATGGGATCACAGAAGAACAGAAGCTTGTGGCCGTGCAAAAGGTGTTTCAGGTGGATCTCTGTTGGTTTCCCAATACTTGAGAACTTATAGAAGTGGAATTAGGTCAGACGGAGCCTCAAGGGGCCCACGAGGCAACATGGCATGACTCCCTAGGCGTGCCTAGTTGTCGTGCCGTCTCCTTGTACATCCTTTGGTCTCCTCCCGAAGCTTCCAGGGTCTCTTATGTCCAGAAAAAAAACCTTCAAAAAGTTTCATAGCGTTTGAACTCCATTTGGTACTGATTTTCTGGAAAACCAAAAACAAGCAGAGAACAACAACTAGCACTGGGCACTAGGTTAATAGGTTAGTCCCCAAATATGATATAAATAGCATATAATTACATATAAAACATCCAAGATTGATACTGCAATAGCATGGAACAATCAAAAATTATAGATACATTGGAGACATATCAAGCATGCCCAAGCTTAATTCATGCTCGTCCTCGAGTAGATAAATGATAAAAACATAATTTTTGATGTGGAATGCTACCTAACATGTTCATCATGTAATAAGGAGGCACTTACTTGCATGCGACCATGGACCATGTGGGTCCCTGCTGTTAGCCTCTCCATGCACAGTCCTCTTCCGAAGGTTGTCGTTCATTGACCGTGTTGACGAGGCCGTACCAAGAGCAACAAGGCGGTGGAGGACAACAAGGCCTAGGAAGGGAATGACCCAGAGCTAGGGAAGACTCGGCAGGGTTGCCCATGCGGAGGGGGTACAAGGGTTTACTGGTTCAGTTGCGGTGTGAGGCTGCCGTCACCGGAGAATAACAAGAGGTGTGGGTGAGTAGAGGGATGGCCTGGCCAGTGGTGAGAGTAGAGTGGGGAGGTGAGGTCTATGCGGCAGAACAGCCGGTCACGGGAGGTAGGAGCAGGCGGTCTCGCCAGTGCTGGTTTGGGAGACTGGAGCAAGATCAAAGATTGAATAAGCAGCATGGTTGTTGGATTAACATCCAACGATCATTGCTGCTAGAATCGTTTGTTGACTAAGTTGACAAATCCATGCGTATGAGTCAACTTAGTAGGCCCACAAGTCACCCTCCAAATCTAGTGGGTTCCAGCTAGCAGGGGAGGAATCATTTTTCTTGCGCGTAATAAGGAGGCACTTCCTTATGTATGACCATGGACCTCGTTAGACCCAATATGTCTCCGTCGTATCTATAATTTTGATTGTTTCATGACAATATTCTACAACTTTCATATACGTTTGGCAACATTTTACATTATTTTTGGAACTAACATATTGACCCAATGCCCAGTGTTGGTTCCTGTTTTTTGCATGTGCTTTGTTTCATAGAAAATCCATATCAAACAAAGTCCAAATGCAATAAAATTTTACAGAGATTTATTTTTGAATATATGTGATTTTTGGAAGGTGGAATCAATGCAAACGGAGGCCCACAACCTTCACAAGGCACCAAGGCGCCATCACCACCCCTGACC
>NC_041393.1:501645750-501647562 GCF_002162155.2 Triticum dicoccoides | reverse complement strand
TATGGTTGGGTTTTACCTTAATGATCTTTAATAGTTGCAGATGCTTGCTAGAGTTCCAATGATAAGTGCATGTGATCCAAGTATGAAAAGTGTATTAGTGTATGCCTCTCCCCCATTGCATATGACAAGTACCTGTCGTGATATATTCAATTGCCCATGGACAATCTTTCTCTTTATTCTATAGAAAACCTTCTACTAAACAACTAAATTTAGTTATCTTGCAAATTAATCCTAGTTTTATTCTAGCTAAGTACTTATAGTATTATTCTTGCAAACTTATCCTTACACCTACAAAGTATTTTTATTCTTGTTCTAGGTAAAGCGAATGTTAAGAGTGCGTAGAGTTGTATTAGTGGTCGATAGAACTTGAGAGAATATTAATTCTACCTTTAGATCCTCGTTGGGTTCGACACTCTTACTTATTGAAAAAGGCTAGAAACGATCCCTATACTTGTGGGTTATCAAGACCTTTTTCTAGCTCCATTGCTGGTGAGTAATAGCGTGGGGTGAATTCTCGTGTGTGTTTGTTTGCTTTATCACCAAATAGTTTTATTTTTTGTTCTAAGTTGTTTTATCTTTAGTTATGGGAATGGAATGAAGGAAATATGCCCTAGAGGCAATAATAAAGTTATTATTTATTTCCTTAATTCATAATAAATGTTTATTATTCATGCTAGAATTGTATTAACCGGAAACTTAGTACATGTGTGAGTACATAGACAAAACTTATAGTCCCTAGTATGCCTCTACTTGACCAGCTCGTTAATCAAAGATGGTTATGTTTCCTAACCATAGACATGTGTTGTCATTTGATTAATGGGATCACATCATTAGGAGAATGATGTGATGGACATGACCCATCCATTAGCTTAGCATTATGATCGTGTCAGTTTCATTGCTACTGCTTTCTTCATGACTTATACATGTTCCTCAGACTATGAGATTATGCAACTCTTGAATATCGGAGGAACACTTTGTGTGCTACCAAACGTCACAATGTAAATGGGTGATTATAAAGGTGCTCTACAGGTGTCTCCGAAGGTATTTGTTGGGTTGGTGTAACATCCCAATTTTCAATTTGGATGTTATACATAGATCATCATATGCATATCATATTTATTCTTGCATTTGGTTGAGATCCTAGAAATCTTAAGCAACTCAAGGACCCACGGAGAGAGTTGGAGGTTTCACAAAATTCATGTTTGAATTTATTTTCAAATTTGAAGAAAGGATCAATTTGGTTTTATTATTATTTTTCCAATTATTTCCAATATTAAAAATAAACGAGAGAAGATAATATGATTTCTTCAAATTCAGAGAAATATTGGAGAAAGAATTTTAAAATCAAATTATGTTTTTCTGGTATTTTATTTGCTATTTTATTTGAATTAGAAAAATATGCATTTTTCAAAATTGCATTTTTAGGCCAGAAAAATGTTCACTTTGTTCTAAATATTTTATTTAGACGGTGAAAATTGTTTTTGGCACTTTTAGAATTTTTTTATATTTTATTAGGATTCTTTTTGGGCAAAATATTTAAAAAAAAGTTTCACGGACCGCACTGGGCCAAAGGCCCAGCCGGCCCGTCAGCACCGCCGCCTCCTAGCGCGTGGCCGAGCCGGACTCTGCCGGAGTCCGAGCTGCCGCTGCCATGGCCTCGCCCCTCCCCAAGCAAACGCCCCCCGTTTATATAGCGAGCCCCGGGCCCCCTCGGGACCCCAAGCCGCCGACGCCGCCGCCTGCCCTCGCCGCGCCGCCGCATCGCCGCCGCCTCGCCGCACCGCATCGCCGTTGACGCCGCCGCGTCGCCTC
>NC_041393.1:501621955-501645138 GCF_002162155.2 Triticum dicoccoides | reverse complement strand
TTCATTTTAACGAACGTTGTTCGCCGGTTAGGTTCGGAAAGCGAACGTTCGTTAGTTAGTCTTTTCTTTTTATTTTATTTTTGCCAGGGATTTATCTACGATTATTTTTATCGCGATTCAGCCCCTAATCTTTAATCTAGTATAACTTTTTATTCATTTATCCAAATTAGATGAAACCAACGCCAAAATCTTCGTCTCGAAGCCCTCTTTCCAGTTAATCAACTTGAACATGATTTTGGTACTGTAAAATTTGGCTTTAGTCTAGATTAGTATACGATCTTGTTTCGTTCGTATTTTGAGTTTCGTTGCTCCGTTTGAGTTGAATCTTTTTGCTAATCGTAGTTAATCACATGTACTTTATGCTAAGATCTAATTCACATGTTAATAATGCTGTTAGGTTTTGACTCTTGTTAGTTTAAGCCGTTGCTTGTTTCGTGTTCGATTTGGATCTTTTCTCGAGTTTTCTCGTGTTTCAATTGAGTGATTGCTTATGTATGCTATTGTTTGTCTGTGCTAGATTACCCAGAGTGCGAAGCTTGTACTACGAATCTCTAGAGTTTGTAGATCGTCAGCAAGGCAAGTGACACTTTTATCATACTCTTTTATACCCAGTTTTTACTATGCATTAGTTCTGCCCCACAAATCTTTGCATTGGTAGGATTGGGAACATGTGGTTTTGGTTGTAGTGCGTGAGGTAGGAACCTAATAACTTTTGATCACCCCGAGAATATACGTTATGCTTATTATTTCTTAGCCATGCTCGTAGACAGGGATTGGATCGTCATTCACACATGGAAGTTTGAGAGTTATTTTAATTGGATAACATTAAGGTGGCAACTTTAAATACAAATCTGGGTGGATTGGTTGAGGCACCTGGAGTACCCAGTGTTGTCTGTTTTGGAAATCTCGGAGTACTCATGTGATTATCCTCTGGAATGCCACCCAGGATTGAAGGGATCATAAGATTATTCATGCTAGAAACTTCCGTGTGCAGGCACAAGCCATTATGGGCTCTGGAATAGTTGAGTAAGTTGTGTGAGCTCTTGAAGAGGTAGACTAGTAGATGTAGAGGGTTGTAGGTGGTCTACCTAGAGTAGAGAGTTAATGCTTCAGATAGGCTATGTCTCGATCATCCGATCATGGATGCGGTCGAGTCTTGTGGGGAAATGTGTGCCTATCTCTGCAGAGTGTATAAACTAATCATGGTTAGCCGTGTCCCTGGTTATGGACGTCTTGTGGGGAAAAGAACCAGATACTCAAGATGTCCATAACCGGGGACACGGCTAATCATGATTAGTTTGTACACTCTGTAGAGGTTTGCGCACTTTTCCCCACAAGACTCGAACACATCCATGGTCGGAGATTCGAGACACAGCCTTTCTGAAGCATTAACTCTCTACTCTGGGTAGACAATACCACCTACAACCCACTACATCTGCTAGTCTACCTCTCCAAGAGCTTCACGAAACTTACTCAACTATGCCAGAGCCCATATTGGCTTGTGGCTGCTCCGGAAGTTTCTAGCATGAATAATCTTATGATCCATTTGAGCCTGGGTGGCGAACCATAGGATGATCACACGGGTACTCCTGGATATCCTAGGACAACACTGGATTCTCCAGGTGCCCTGACAACCACTGGGTACTCCAGGGTGCCTCAAGTAATCCACCCAGATGTGTATTTAAGTAGCCACCTTAAGTTAACCATAAAATTACAAGACTCACATCTGTCATGGATACACTCCCCCAATCCACGTCTACGAGCATAACATAGCAATATAAACATAACGTGGAAGTAACTCCCAAAGGTTTGATAATAAACGGGACAATAGGTTCTACCTCATCATCTACTTCCCAAAACCCACATGTTAATCAGATCCTAACCATGCAATGTTTGAGGGTTGATCTAATGCAATAAAACTGGGTAGTAAAGAGGTATGATCAAAGTGTTACTTGCCTTGCTAATGATCCGCGAAACCTAGAGACTCATAGTAGCACGCTTCGCACTCCGGGTACACTATCGCAAACAAACAATAGCATACAATAAGCACTCAACTAGAAGCATGGGTAAAACTTAAATAAGAGATCTAACCACAAAGTTCAACTTAAGAACTCCGGTTTGCAAAAAGAATCAAATCAAACAGAGGAACGAAACTCAAACTGCGAAAGAAACAAGATCCGTTTACTAATCTGGACTAAAGTCAAATTTTACAGTACCAAAATCTTGTTCAAGTTGTTTAAACAGAAAGAGGGCTTCGAGACAAAGATCTAGGCGCTTGAATCGCCTGAATCCGATAAACGAGCGAAAAGATAAACTAAAATGAAAATCAGGACAGAAATCACGATCGAAAATAATCGCGGAAAAACCCTGGAAAAAGAAAAATTTGACGAACAGGCTAACGAACGAACATTCGCTTTCTGCGGCTAACGGGTGAACATTGTTCGTTAAATGAACGTACGGACGAACGTCTGCTGTTTAACTAAACCGAAAAAAATGAACCGATCTAACAAAAAAACGGATCTAGGGTTTTCGAAATAAAACCGATCGGGTTTAAAAAAAACCCGACGGCTACCTTGGCGATCGTGATGGCGGGCGGCGGCGGGTACTCCGGCGGCGGCGGGCGGCGGTGGGGCGACGGCGGCAAGAGGCACACTCGGGACGGGCGGCGGCGCGCGACAGGAGCAGCGACAAGCGGCAACAGCTGGGGCTAGGGTTTGGTGGGGGGTCGGGCCTCCCGGCTTTAAAGGCCGGCCGGGCCAGGAGTCCTAGGCGGACACAGCCCGGTAGGTCGGTTTGAATTTTTTTTAATAATTCCAACACGCAGAAAAACAAATAAAAGAAATACTAAATGGACTCCAAAAATCCTGAAATAAATTTTCCCCGTCCTCTAAAAAAATAGCGGACAAGGTGAACATTTATTTGGGCCTCTAATGCAATTCTGAAAAACATATTTTTCCTAATTCAAATAAAATAGCAATAAAACTCTGAATAAAATTCTTATTTGATTTTAATATTTTTCCTCCAATATTTCTTTATTTTGGGGAAGTCATTTTATCCCTCTCTTTTATTTTCATATATGAAATATTCGGAGAGAAAATAATTAAAACCAAATGATCCTCTTTTCAAAATTTGAGAAAACTCAAATATGAAAATAACAAAATCCCCAACTCTCTCCGTGGGTCCTTGAGTTGCTTAGAATTTCTAGGATCAACCAAAAATGCAATAAAATATGATATGCAATGATTGATCTAATGTATAACATTCCAAATTAAAAATTTGAGATGTTACAAACCTACCCCCCTTAAGATGAATCTCGCCCTCGAGATTCGGGTTGGCTAGAAAATAGGTGCAGGTGGTCCTTCCGTAGGTCTTCCTCTCGTTCCCAGGTGGCTTCATCCTCGGTATGGTGGCTCCACTAAACTTTGCAGAACTTGATAACCTTGTTGCGTGTGACTCGGCTGGCAAACTCGAGAATCTTCACTGGTTTGTCTTCGTAGGTCAAATCGCTATCCAACTGAATCGCTTCCAGTGGCACTGTATCTCTCAGAGGAATATCGGCCATCTCTATGTGGCACTTCTTCAACTGGGAAACGTGGAACACATCATGAACTCCTGACAATCCTTCTGGCAATTCCAGCTTGTAAGCAACTTCTCCCATACGCTCCAAAACTTTGTATGGTCCCACAAAACATGGTGCTAACTTTCCCTTAACTCCAAAACGCTTAACTCCTCGAAGTGGGGACACACGGAGATACACTCGATCTCCGACTTTGTAAACTGT
Organism: Triticum dicoccoides; assembly: GCF_002162155.2. Classification (NCBI taxonomy): domain Eukaryota; kingdom Viridiplantae; phylum Streptophyta; class Magnoliopsida; order Poales; family Poaceae; genus Triticum; species Triticum dicoccoides. The sequence goes on along the minus strand of NC_041393.1, from coordinate 501,641,357 downwards.
CTCCTTGCGTTCAGAATCTGCATGGCTCTTCTGCCTGGACTGGGCTACCTTGAGTCTATCACGAATCAACTTAACCTTCTCTTCAGACTCCTTAATCAAATATGGTCCAAATAACTGACGGTCTCCAACTTCAGCCCACAACAACGGTGTCCTGCACCTCCTTCCGTACAAAGCCTTGAAAGGGGCCATCTTCAAACTGGCTTGATAACTGTTGTTGTAAGAGAACTCTACATACGGCAAATTGTCGTCCCAACTAGATCTATAATCTAGCGCACAAGCTCTCAACATGTCCTCCAGAATCTGATTGACTCTCTCGGTCTGTCCATTTGTTTGTGGATGAAAAGCCGTACTAAACTCTAGCCTGGTACCCAAAGTCTCATGCAACTGATTCTAGAACTTTGAGGTAAACTGGGTTCCTCTATCTGATACAATGGTCCTCGGAACTCCATGCAGACATACGATCCTGGTCATGTATATCTTGGCCACTTAGCACTGGTGTAGGTGGTCTTCACTGGGATGAAATGAGCTACCTTCGTCAAACGATCGACTACAACCCATATCGAGTCATAGCCTGAACGAGTCCTGGGCAATCCCGTGATAAAATCCATGCCTAGCTTATCCCACTTCCATTCGGGTATAGGTAATGGTTGTAACAATCCTGCTGGCTTCTGATGCTGTGCCTTTACTCTCTGACATACATCACAAACTACTACATACTCAACAATATCCTTCTTCATTCCGGTCCACCAGAAACTGTCCTTCAAATCCAGATACATCTTGGTATTTCCTGGGTGAATCGAATACGGCGAATCATGGGCCTCCTGCAGAATCAACTTCCTGATCTCGGGGCCATTAGGCACATATACGCGATCCTCGAACCATAAGGTATCATGTTCATCCTCACGAAATCCTTTAGCCTTTCCTTTGCTCATCCTTTCCTTTATCTCGACAATCTCCTTGTTCGTCTTTTGGGCTTCTCGGATCTTATCCATCAAGGTAGACTGTATTTCCAATGCTGCTACATAACCTCTCGGAACTATTTCCAAACATAGCTCGCAAAGATCCTCTGCTAACTCCTTGGGTAATCCTCCGGTCATGAGTGTGTTCACATTACTCTTGCGACTCGACGCATCGGCTACTACATTAGCCTTTCTGGGATGGTAGTGCAACCTCATATCATAATCCTTGATGAGCTCCAACCATCTCCTCTGCCTGAGATTCAACTCCTTCTGTGAAGATATACTTCAAACTCTTGTGATTTGTGTACACCTCGCAATGGTTTCCGATGAGAAAATGTCTCCATGTCTTCAATGCATGCACTACAGCTGCTAACTCCAAATTGTGTGTGGCATAATTTAACTCATGGGGTTTAAGTTGTCATGAGGCATATGAAACAACTCTTCCCTCCTGCATAAGCACTGCTCCAAGTCCTCAATGAGAAGCGTTGCAATACAGTTGATAATCTTTGCGTTGATCTAGAAGAATTAACACTGGGGCGGTAACCAAATGTTTCTTCAACTCCTGAAAACTGGCCTCACATTCCTCAGTCCATTTGAACTTGGTGTCCTTCTTCAACAACTCCGTCATGGGCTTTGCAATCTTCGAGAAATTCTCAATGAACCTCCTGTAATATCTTGCGAGTCCAAGAAAACTCCGGATCTCTCCAACTGATGTGGGTGATTCCCAATTTGTCACAGTGACAACCTTGGTGGGGTCTATTGCTATTCCTTCTCCGGATATAACATGTCCAAGGAATCCAACTTCTTTCAACCAAAACTCACACTTGCTGAACTTGACATATAACTGATGTTCTCTGAGCTTCCCAAGTACCAAACGCAAATGCTCCTTATGCTCCTCTTCATTCTTCGAGTAGACCAATATATCATCAATGAACACCATGACAAACTTATCCAAAAACTCCATAAACACCTTGTTCATCATGTTCATGAAATATGCAGGCGCGTTAGTCAGACCAAATGACATAACGGTATACTCATATAGCCCGTACCTTGTGGTAAAAGTTGTCTTAGGTATATCCTGTTCTCGAATCTTCAGCTGGTGGTATCCTGATCGTAGATCGATCTTGGAAAATACTTTAACTCCTTGCAACTGGTCAAATAAATCATTGATCATCGGCTGTGGGTACTTGTTCTTGATCGTCACCTCATTCAATCCACGATAATCAACAACCATCCTCAACGATCCATCCTTCTTCTCCACTAGAAGCACTGGTGATCCCCAAGGTGACGAGCTTGGGCGAATATAGCCTTTATCCAGTAACTCCTTAATATGCTTCTTAATTTTTTCCAAATCCTTTGCGGGCATCTGATACGGTCTCTTAGATATTGGCACTGTGCCTGGCAAGAGCTCAATCAAAAACTCAATGTCTCTATCCGGTGGCATGCCTGGCAACTCTTCTGGAAATACATCAGGGAAATCCTTCACCACTGGTACTTCCTCCTATACAACTCTTGATAAGGAATTCACTTGAGTCCTCTTCGGCACATGCCAGGATACATACTTAATCCTTCTTCCTTCTAGGGTGGTGAGCAAAATCGACTTACTGGCGCAGTCAATGTTCCCTCCATACTTCGATAACCAATCCATGCCTAATATTACATCCAGTACTTGTGATTCCAATACTATTAGGTCTGAGGGGAACACATAGTTACCAATCCTTAATGGTAACCGATCACACCATAGGCTAGCCATATACTCTACTCCTGGCGAGGTTACTAACATGGGTGACCTAAGGGCTTGGGTTGGCAGGTTATACTTATCCACAAATCCCCTTGATATGTATGAATGTGATGCACCATTATCAAAAAGAACGATTGAAGTAAATGACTTAACCAAAACCTTACCTATAACTGCATCGGGTTGCGCTTTAACCTCCTCCATGATAACGTGGTTCACTTGTCCCCTGTTGAAAGAGTTGGGCTTCTTCCCAGAGCTTCCATTGCCATTTCCATTCTTTGCTTGAAAACACTCCATGGTGTAATGTCCATTCTCCCCACACTTGAAACAAGTAATGTGACTTAGATCCTTCTTGGCGGGTGTTGCTGGGTTGAAACAGTTCTGGTCGTTGCTTCCTCCATTCACATATCCATTCTTGGGGCCACTATGGTCATGCGAACTCCCTCCTTTGGAATTATGGCCTCCATGGTTATGGTGAATGTGTCCTCCCGAGTTCGGAGTAAAACGGGGCCTCTGCTGAGCTCCTGAATTGTACTTCCCTTGTCCATACTTCCTCTTGCGATTGTCAATCTGCTGCTGCTTCCCTTCAATCATGAGAGCTCTATCTACCAACTCCTGGTAGTTGTTGAAGGTTGCCACCATCAACTACATGCTCAGCTCATCATTCAGTCCTTCCAGAAACTTCTCCTGCTTAGCGGCATCTGTAGCAACGTCATCCGGGGCATAACATGCTAACTTACTAAAATCATCCACATACTGGCCCACTGTGCGTCCTCCTTGGTGCAAGTTGCGAAACTCGTGCTTCTTCATGGCCATAGCTCCTGCTGAAACATGGGCAGTGCGGAAAGCCTGCTGAAACTGGTCCCATGTGACAGTGTCGATGGGGTAAGTGGCTGTGAAATTCTCCCACCATGATGCTGCGGGTCCATCAAGCTGATGTGTGGCAAAACGCACTCTCTCCACATCTGTGCATCCCGTAGTGGTCAACTCCCTTCCAATCTTGCGGAGCCAATCATCTACAACAATCGGCTCGGTGCTACTAGAGAACACCGGCAGATTCAACCTTAGAAAATGGGCTAAGTGGTCAACAGGTGGTGGTGGTGGTGGGTTGTTGTTGTTTTTGTTGTTGTTGTTGTTGTTGTTGTTGTTGTTGTTGTTATTGTTGGTGTTGTTGTTGTTGTTGTTCCCCTGGTTCTGATTCTGGACTAGTAGTTGCATCAGGGTATTCTGCTGCTGGATCAACTGAGTGAGCTCCGGCAGGAAAGCAAATCCATTGTCACGTCTCGGAGGCATCTGATGGGTTTAGAAAAGATGAGAAAACAGAATAGAATGAGATCTAGAGGGAAAACACTTCCCATATGCACATGAGACAAACATAATCATATCACTTCAATCAATTCAAACAAGGGCATACAAGCGGTCTAACTATCGTTACAAAAGTGCTCGGACTATACTATGTACATGGGGGAATACTACTACTGATATGGTGGTCATCTAGAAGTTTTAAACGGTGGAAGACTCCATGATATCTGCTCCAGCTTCATCAACATAGTCATCATCGCTATCGTCAGGGTCTGAGTCGGTGTCGTCGATGATGATGTAGTTCTCCGGACAATTGGAATCGTTGTCTTCTCCTCCTGGCACGGGGTCTCCCATGAATACTCCTAGCTTCCTTGTTAGGTCGTCATTCTTCTCCACGAGTATCATCATTTCCTCCTCATATCCATCGCCTGTAGACGTGAGTTCTTCCTCCAGCTCCGTGATCCTAGTCATTGCCTTCTTCGGATCTATCATGCCTGTGCACATCTGGTTCTCCTGGCATCGAATGTGCTGGTTTAACTCTTGGATGAAAGCTACAATGGATCTATCCCTCCTGGTGCTGATCATCTCCCATTGCTCATCTCGGCACCCACAAATCTGGTAGATAGTATCCTTGACATCCTTGTGGTAAACTTCTCCAATGCGTCCCATGGTGATGTGGGCTGCCATGCTCTTTCCTAGATTCCAGGTTGGTGCATCAAAGGAAAACTCTATGGGCTCAGTGACTGGAATGAACGTCCTTCCTGGAACTTGAACTCGAATCATCCAACGCTCCTCTTCTGGTAAAGTGGCAATGTAGGTCCCGGTGAAGCTTGGTATTCCGATGTTCAGGTACCTAGTAACTTCCTTCATGTGTCGTCCAAAAGGTGTATCTTCATCCGGTTGTGTGAACTTGTTCCTTGCATCCGCCATCCTATAGAGTAGAAAAGGAGAGGAGACAGAAATGAGAAGAGAAGAGTGACCTATGGTTTTAGCTTAGTTGTCATGTCCTACAGTCAGCGTGTGCTCTGATACCATCTTGTAGCGACCAGACCTCAAACAGTCTAGTCTCTGTGCATTAGTGTCATCCCTGGATTGGTAATGCTGACATGCACATTACTTGAGGATTTATAACAGAGTTTCAATCACACACTTATTACATTGAATGTCTCAAAAGAGAACTTATTACAATAATATGGCTTAAGGCCATCTAAAAACAATAACAACAGAAGGCTTGGAAGATAAAGTGAGTCCATTAACTCCAACGGCATAGCTGAGGGAAAGACAACGACCTATGGCACCTTACTCGTCATCTGAAAAGTCTGCAACAAGAAATGTTGCAGCCCGAAAACGGTCAGCACATGGAATATGCTGGCAATGTAACACAAATAGTAATGAACAGAATGAATGCTGTAACTACATGCATATATGGCTGGGGGAAAGCTCTATGGTTACATTTTTGCATAAAGCCAACTTTTCCCTACAACAAAGGAATAAATTTTATCTAACTATCATGGTGGTTGTTAAACATTGAGAAGGTTCCTCCAACTCAATCCCAATTAAACATCATCATTAAACCCAATCAAATTAATTTAGAGTGATGATATCAACATGATAATCCAAGAACCAGATACTCAAGATGTCCATAACCGAGGACACGGCTAATTATGATTAGTTTGTACACTCTGCAGAGGTTTGCGCACTTTTCCCCACAAGACTCGAACACATCCATGGTCGGAGATTCGAGACACGGTCTTTCTGAAGCATTAACTCTCTACTCTGGGTAGACAGTACCACCTACAACCCACTACATCTGCTAGTCTACCTCTTCAAGAGCTTCACACAACTTACTCAACTATGCTAGAGCCCATATTGGCTTGTGGCTGCACACAGAAGTTTCTAGCATGAATAATCTTATGATCCCTTTGAGCCTGGGTGGCGAACCATAGGATGATCACACGGGTACTCCGGGATATCCTAGGACAACACTAGATTCTCCAGGTGCCCTGACAACCACTGGGTACTCCAAGGTGCCTCAAGCAATCCACCCAAATGTGTATTTAAGTAGCCACCTTAAGTTAACCATAAAATTACAATACTCACATCTGTCATGGATACACTCACCCAATCCACGTCTATGAGCATAGCATAGCAATAGAAACATAACGTCGAAGTAACTCCCAAAGGTTTGATAATAAACGGGACAATAGGTTCTACCTCATCAAATACTTCCCAAAACACACATGTTAATCAGATCCTAACCATGCAATGTTTGAGGGTTTATCTAATGCAATAAAACTGGGTAGTAAAGAGGTATGATCAAAGTGTTACTTGCCTTGCTAATGATCCGCGAAACCTAGAGACTCGTAGTAGCACGCTTCGCACTCCGGATACTCTATCGAAAACAAACAATAGAATACAATAAGCACTCAACTAGAAGCACGGGTAAAACTCAAATAAGAGATCTAACCAGAAAGTTCAACTTAAGAACTCCGGTTTGCAAAAAGAATCAAATCAAACGGAGCAACAAAACTCAAACTGCGAAAGAAACATGATCCGTTTACTAATCTGGACTAAAGTCAAATTTTACAGTACCAAAATCTTGTTCAAGTTGTTTAAACAGAAAGAGGGCTTCAAGACAAAGATCTAGGCGCTTGAATCGCCTGAATCCGATAAACGAGCGAAAAGATAAACTAAAACAAAGATCACGGCAGAAATCGCGATCGAAAATAATCGCAGAAAAACCCTGGAAAAAGAAAAACTGATGAACAGGCTAACGAACGAACGTTCGCTGTCTGCGGCTAACGGGTGAGCATCGTTCGTTAAAACGAACGTCCGCTGTTTAACTAAACCAAAAAAACGAGCCGACCTAAGAGAAAAACCGGATCTTGGGTTTTCAAAATAAAACCGATCGGTTTTCAAAAAAAATGGCGGCTACCTCGGCGTTCGTGACGACGGGCGGAGGCGGGTATTCCGGTGGCGACGGGCGGCGGCTGCAAGCGGCAACGCTCGGGACGGGCGGCGGCTGCAAGCGGCAGCGGCGGCGGCGGCATGGCTGGGGCTGGGGCTAGGGTTCAGTGGGGGGTCGGGCCTCCTGGCTTTAAAGGCCGGCCGGGCCAGGAGTCCTAGGCGGACACGGCCCGGTAGGTTGGTTTGACTTCTTTTTTTAATAATTCCGATGCGTAGAAAAATAAATAAAATAAATACTAAACGGACTCCAAAAATCCTGAAATAAATTTTCCCCGTCCTCTAAAAAAAGAGCGGACAAGGTGAACATTTATTTGGGCCTCTAATGCAATTTTTAAAAACACATTTTTTTCCTAATTCAAATAAAATAGCAATAAAACTCTGAATAAAATTCTTATTTGATTTTAATATTTTTCCTCCAATATTTCTTTATTTTGGGGAAGTCATTTTATCCCCTCTCTTTTATTTTCATATATGAAATATTCGGAGAGAAAATAATTAAAACCAAATGATCCTCTTTTCAAAATTTGAGAAAACTCAAATATGAAAATAACGTTATCCCCAACTCTCTCCGTGGGTCCTTGAGTTGCTTAGAATTTCTAGGATCAACCAAAAATGCAATAAAATATGATATGCAATGATGATCTAATGTATAACATTCCAAATTAAAAATTTGGGATGTTACAACTCATTTACTTTCGAAGCCTTCCGCTGTTATGTAGTTTAGATGGCCTTCAGCCATGATTTATTTATGTAATAATACTCTTTATGAGTACTCGATGTAATAAGTGTGTGATTGAAATTCTGTTATAATTCCTCGAGTACTATGTGTGTTAGCATTACCGATCCAGGGATGACACTCATGCACAGAGACTTGACCATTTGAGGTCTGGTCACTACAGTTGGCATAGATCGAGATTAGGATTTGTCACTCCGTATTTCGGAGAGGTATCTCTGGGCCCTACTCATCACTATAAGCCTTGCAAGGACTGTGACTAATGAGTTAGTTATGGGATGAAGTATTACAGAATGAGTAAAGAGACTTGCCGGTAACGATATTGGACTAGGTATGATGATACCGACGATCGAATCTCTGGCAAGTAACATACCGATGATGTCGGATATCGGGTTCCGACAAAACCCTTAAGGTTCAAACTCTGGGGTGTACGCGAAGATCTTTCCCCTACCGATCCACGTCCCAACACCTCACTGCGAATCTAAGCTAGGCGATGAACAACGCAAGGGACACGAGGTTTATACTGGTTCGGGCCACCGTTGTGGTGTAATACCCTAATCCAGTGTGTGGTGTGGTGGATTGCCTCAGGGGCTGATGATGAACAGTATAGAGGAAGAACGGCCTCGCTAGGAGAGGTGTTCTTGTGGTGGTGGTCTACTTGCCAAGGATTCGATCCCCTCCTACTGTGGTGGCTATCTCTATATATAGAGGCCCGGGTCCTCTTCCCGAATATTGAGCGGGAAGGGAGCCAACAACGGCCATTTTGAAGAGGAATGATGTCTACTACACAACCTTCTTCTTATAGACGTTGTTGGGCCTGCAAGTGCACAGGTTTGTAGGACAGTAGAAAATTTCCCTCAAGTGGATGACCTAAGGTTTATCAATCTGTAGGAGGCGTAGCATGAAGATGGTCTCTCTCAAACAACCCTGCAACCAAATAACAAAGAGTCTCTTGTGTCCCCAACACACCCAATACAATGGTAAATTGTATAGGTGCACTAGTTCGGTGAAGAGATGGTGATACAAGTGCAATATGGATGGTAGATATAGGTTTTTGTAATCTGAAATTATAAAAACAGCAAGGTAACTAATGATAAAAGTGAGCGTAAACGGTATTGCAATAATAGGAAACAAGGCCTAGGGTTCATACTTTCACTAGTGCAAGTTCTCTCAACAATAATAACATAGATAGATCATATAACAATCCCTCAACATGCAACAAAGAGTCACTCCAAAGCCACTAATAGAGGAGAACAAACTAAGAGATTATGGTAGGGTAAGAAACCACCTCAAAGTTATTCTTTCGGATCGATCTATTCAAGAGTTCGTACTAGAATAACACCTTAAGACACAAATTAACCAAAACCCTAATGTCACCTAGATACTACATTGTCACCTCAAGTATCTGTGGGCATGATTATATGATATGCATCACACAATCTTAGATTCATCTATTCAACCAACACAAAGTACTTCAAAGAGTGCCCCAAAGTTTCTACCGGAGAGTCAAGACGAAAACGTGTGCCAACCCCTATGCATAGGTTCATGGGAGGAACCCGCAAGTTTATCACTAAAACATACATCAAGTGGATCACGTGAATATCCCATTGTCACCACAGATAAGCACGACAAGACACACATCAAGTGCTCTCAAATCCTTAAAGACCCAATCCGATAAGACAACTTCAAAGGGAAAACTCAATTCATCACAAGAGAGTAGAGGGGGAGAAACATCATAAGATCCAACTATAATAGCACAGCTCGCGATACATCAAGATCGTGCCATAGAGAGAACACAGGAGAGACAGATCAAACACATAGCTACTGGTACATACCCTCAGCCCCGAGGGTGAACTTCTCCCTCCTCGTCATGGATAGCGCCGGGATGATGAAGATGGCCACCGGTGATGGGTTCCCCCTCTGGCAGGGTGCCGGAACGGGCTCCTGAGAGGTTTTTGGTGGCTATAGAGGCTTGAGGCGGTGGAACTCCTGATCTATCTTCGTATTCGATGTTTTTAGGGTACGTGGACTTATATAGGCGAAAGAAGTTGGTCGAGGGAGCCTCGAGGGGCCCAGGAGACAGGGGGCGCGCCCAGGGGGGTGGGCGCGCCCTCCTATCTCCTGGCTTCCTTGAACCTTCCCTGGCTTGAACTCCAAGTCTCCCGGATCATATTCTTTCCAAAAATCACGCTCCCGAAGGTTTCATCCTGTGTGGACTCCGTTTGATATTCCTTTTCTTTGGAATACTAAACAGGCAATAAAACAACAATACGGGCTGGGCCTCCGGTTAGTAGGTTAGTCCCAAAAATGATATAAATGTGTAAAATAAAGCCCATAAACATCCAAAAGGGGTAATATAATAGCATGGAACAATAAAAAATTATAGATACATTGGAGACGTATCAAGCATCCCCAAGCTTAATTCCTGCTCGTCCTCGAGTAGGTAAATGATAAAAACAGAATTTTTGATGTGGAATGCTACCTAGCATAATTCTCAATGTAATTTTCTTTATTGTGGCATGAATGTTTAGATTCAAATGATTCAAAATAAAAGTTCATATTGACATAAGAAATAGTAATACTTCAAGCATACTAATCAAAGCAATCATGTCTTCTCAAAATAACATGGCTAAAGAAAGTTCATCCCTATAAAATCATATAGCTAGGCTATGCTTCATTTTCGTCACACAAAGATGTTCCCAAATTCTACACCCCCGATGACAAGCCAAGCAATTGTTTCATACTTAAATAATCTCAAACTTTTTCAACTTTCATGCAATACATGAGCGTGAGCCATGGATATAGCACTATGGGTTGAATAGAATATGATGATGGGGATTGTGTGGAGAAGACAAAAAAGGAGAAAGTCTCACATTGACAAGGATAATCAACGGGCTGTGGAGATGCCCATCAATTGATGTCAACATGAGGAGTAGGGATTGCCATGCAACGGATGCACTAGAGCTAAAAATGAATGCTCACAAAAGAAAACTAGTGGGTGTGCACCCAACTTGCTTGCTCGCGAAGACCTAGGGCATTTGAGGAAGCCCATCGTAGGAATATACAAGTCAACTTCTATAATGAAAAATTCCCACTAGTATATGAAAGTGACAACATATGAGACTCACTATATGAAAAACATGGTGCTACTTTGAAGCACAAGATATGAGACTCGCTATATGAAAGACATGGTGCTACTTTGAAGCACAAGTGTGGAAAACGAGATAGTAACATTGCCCCTTTTTATTTATTTTCTTTCTTTTTCTTTTTTCTTTTTTTCTTTTTTTCTTTTTTTTTTTCTTTTTTTCTTTTGGCCTTTCTTTTTTCTTCTTTGGGACAATGCTCTAATAATGATGATCATCACACTTTTATTGATTACAACACATGAATTACAACTCGAAACTAGAACAAGATATGACTCTATATGAATGCCTCCGGTGGTGTACCGGGATGGTGCAATGAATCAAGAGTGACATGTATGAAAAATTATGCATGGTGGCTTTGCCACAAATACGATGTTAACTAAATGATCATGCAATGAAAATATGACAAAAGTAATGTATGTCATGATGATGATGAACGGAACGGTGGAAAGTTGCATGGCAATATATCTCGGAATGGCTATGGAAATGCCATAATAGGTAGGTATGGTGGCTGTTTTGAGGAAGATATAAGGAGGTTTATGTGTGATAGAGCGTATCGTATCACGGGGTTTGGATGCATCGACTAAGTTTGCACCAACTCTCAAGGTGAGAAAGGGCAATGCACGGTACCGAAGAGGCTAGCAATGGTGGAAAGGTAAAAGTGCGTATAATCCATGGACTCAACATTAGTCAAAAGAACTCATATACTTATTGCAAAAAATTAGAAGTCATCAAAAACCAAGCACTACGCGCATGCTCCTAGAGGGATAGATTGGTAGGAAAATACCATCGCTCGTCCCCGACCGCCACTCATAAGGATGCACAAGCCAGGTACACTTCATGTTTCGAATTTGTTACACAACTTTAACCATACGTGCATGCTACGGGACTTGCTAACTTCAACACAAGAATTCTTTAAATTCATAATCACCCAACTAACATGACTTTAATATCACTACCTCCATATCTCAAAACAATTATCAAGTATCAAATTGATCATAGCATCCAATTCACTTCCTATGATAGTTTTTATTATACCCAACTTGGATGCCTACCATTCTAGGACCAATTTTATAACCATAGCAAATACCATGCTGTTCTAAAAGACTCTCAAAATAATATAAGTGAAGCATGAGAGACTAGCAATTTCTACAAAATTAAGCCACCGCCGTGCTCTAAAAGATATAACTGAAGCACTAGAGCAAAAACTATCAAGCTCGAAAGATATAAGTGAAACACATAGAGTATTCTAGCAAATTCAATCAAGTGGGCTTCTCCCAAAAGGTGTGTACATCAAGGATGATTGTGGTAAACTAAAAATCAAATACTAATATAATACACGACGCTCCAAGCAAAACACATATCATGTGGCGAATAAAAATATAGCTCCAAGTAAAGTTACCATTGAACGAAGACGAAAGAGGGGATGCCTTCCCGGGGCATCCCCAAGCTTAGGCTTTTGGATACTCTTGAATATCTTGGGGTTCCATGGGCTTCCCCAAGCTTAGGCTTTTGCCACTCCTTATTCCATAGTCCATCAAATCTTTACCCAAAACTTGAAAACTTCACAACACAAAACTCAACAGGAAATCTCATAAGCTCCGTTAGTGAAAGAAAACAAGACCACCACATAAGGTACTATAATGAACTCATTCTTTATTTATTTTGGTGTTAAACCTACTGTATTCCGAGTTATCTATGGTTCATACCACTTAATACTAGCCATAGATGCATCAAAATAAGCAAACAACACACGAAAAACAGAATCTGTCAAAAACAGAACAGTCTGTAGCAATCTGTAACTAACTCAAACTTCTGGAACTCTAAAAATCCTACCAAATTAGGAAGTACTAAGAAATTTGTGTAAAATCCAGAGCAAAAATAATCATATGATAAGAAAGTTTCTGTGAATTAACAAAACTAATTTACTGGGTGCAAAAGTTTCTGATTTTCAGCAGGATCAACACAACTATCACCGTAAGCTATCCTAAAGGTCTTACTTGGCACTTTATTGAAACAAAAGCTATAAAACATGATTACTACAGTAGCATAATCATGTGAACACACAAAAACAGTAAGGATAAATATTGGGTTGTCTCCCAACAAGCGCTTTTATTTAATGTCTTTCTAGCTAGGCATGATGATGACAATGATGCTTGCATAAAAGATAAGAATTGAAACATAACGGGAGCATCATGAAGCATATGACTAGCACATTTCAGTCTAACCCTCTTCCTATGCATAGGAATTTTGTGAGAAATAAACTTATGGGAACAATAATCAACTAGCATAGGAAAGTAAAACAAGCATAACTTCAAGATTTTAAGCACATAGAGAGGAAACTTGACGTTATTGCAATTCCTACAAGCATATATTCCTCCCTCGTAATAATTTTAGTAGCATCATAAATGAATTCAACAATATAACCAGCACATAAAGCATTCTTTTCATGATCTACAAGCATAGAAAATTTACACTCTCCACATAAGCAAATTTCTTCTCATGAATAGTAGTGGGAGCAAACTCAACAAAATAATTATCATGTGGGGGCATAATCCAATTGAAAACTAAAATCATGATGACAAGTTTCATGGTTATCATTATTCTTAATAGCATACAAGTCATCACAATAATCATCATAGATAGCAACTTTATTCTCATAATCAATTGGAACCTCTTCCAAAATAGTTGAATCATCACTAAATAAAGTTGACACTCTTCCAAATCCACTTTCATGTTCATCACAATAAGATTCAACATCCTCCAAAATAGTGGAATCACTGCTTCCTAAAGTTGACACTCTTCCAAACCCACTTTCATCAATATAATCATCATAAATAGGACGCATGCTTTCATCATAGTAAATTTGCTCATCAAAACTTGGGGGACAAAAAATATCATATTCAAACATAGCTTCCCCAAGCTTGTGGCTTTGCATATCATTAGCATCATGGATATTCAAGGAATTCATACTAACAATATTGCAATCATGCTAATCATTCAAAGATCTAGTACCAAACATTTTAATGCATTCTTCTTCTAGAAATTGAGCACAATTTTCCTTTCCATCATTCTCACAAAAGATATTAAAAAGACGAAGCGTATGAGACAAAATCAAATCCATTTTTTTGTAGTTTTTCTTTTATAAACTAACTAGTGATAGAACAAGAAACAAAAAGATTTGATTGCGAGATCTAAAGATATACCTTCAAGAACTCACCTCCCGGCAATGGCGCCAGAAAAGAGCTTAGTTGACGGGGTGGTAGTGCCGCTTACCTAGCCTCCCCGGCAACGGCGCCAGAAAAGAGCTTGATGTCTACTACACAACCTTCTTCTTGTAGACGTTGTTGGGCCTGCAAGTGCACAGGTTTGTAGGACAGTAGCAAATTTCCCTCAAGTGGATGACCTAAGGTTTATCAATCCGTATGAGGCATAGGATGAAGATGGTCTCTCTCAAACAACCCTGCAACCAAATAACAAAGAGTCTCTTGTGTCCCCAACACACCCAATACAATGGTAAATTGTATAGGTGCACTAGTTCGGCGAAGAGATGGTGATACAAGTGCAATATGGATGGTAGATATAGGTTTTTGTAATCTGAAATTATAAAAACAGCAAGGTAACTAATGATAAAAGTGAGCGTAAACGGTATTGCAATAATAGGAAACAAGGCCTAGGGTTCATACTTTCACTAGTGCAAGTTCTCTCAACAATAATAACATAGATAGATCATATAACAATCCCTCAACACGCAACAAAGAGTCACTCCAAAGCCACTAATAGAGGAGAACAAACAAAGATATTATGGTAGGGTACGAAACCACCTCAAAGTTATTCTTTCGGGTCGATCTATTCAAGAGTTTGTACTAGAATAACACATTAAGACACAAACCAACCCAACCCCTAATGTCACCTAGATACTCCATTGTCACCTCAAGTATCCGTGGGCATGATTATACGATATGCATCACACAATCTCAGATTCATCTATTCAACCAACACAAAGTACTTCAAAAAGTGCCCCAAAGTTTCTACCGGAGAGTCAAGACGAAAACGTGTGCCAACCCCTATGCATAGGTTCGTGGGCGGAACCCGCAAGTTGATCACTAAAACATACATCAAGTGGATCACGTGAATATCCCATTGTCACCATAGATAAGCACGGCAAGACATACATCAAGTGTTCTCAAATCCTTAAAGACTCAATCCGATAAGACAACTTCAAAGTGAAAACTCACTTCATCACAAGAGAGTAGAGGAGGAGAAACATCATAAGATCTAACTATAATAGCAAAGCTCGCGATACATCAAGATCGTGCCATAGAGAGAACACGAGAGAAAGAGATCAAACACATAGCTACTAGTACATACCCTCAGCCCCGAGGGTGAACTACTCCCTCCTCATCATGGAGAGCGCCGGGATGATGAAGATGGCCACCAGTGATGGGTTCCCCCTCCGGCAGGGTGCCGGAACGGGCTCCCGAGAGGTTTTTGGTGGCTACAGAGGCTTGCGGCGGTGGAACTCCCGATCTATCTTCCTATTTGATGTTTTTAGGGTACGTGGACTTATATAGGTGAAAAAAGTCGGTCGAGGGAGCCTTGAGGGGCCCAGGAGACGGGGGGCGCGCCCAGGGGGGTGGGCGCTCCCTCCTATCTCCCGGCTTCCTCGAACCTTCCCTGGCTTGAACTCCAAGTCTCCCGGATCATATCCTTTCCAAAAATCACGCTCCCGAAGGTTTCATTCCGTTTGGACTCTGTTTGATATTCCTTTTCTTCGAATTACTGAAACAGGCAATAAAACAGCAATACGGGCTGGGCCTCCGGTTAGTAGGTTAGTCCCAAAAATGATATAAATGTGTAAAATAAAGCCCATAAACATCCAAAAGGGGTAATATAATAGCATGGAACAATCAAAAATTATAGATACGTTGGAGACGTATCAGGGAACATCTAGTACAAGTTATCCTGACTAAAGTTGGTCTTCGGCTACCAAAGGCACTGGCGATGACGCTGTCTTGGGCTCCACGGTGACCTCCGTCCTGCCGCTCTGCTGGTCTTGGTCTTGTTGCACTGAAATGGTAAACTTTGCCTGATGCCTCGGTACTCCGCGCCTGCGCTTGCCCCCTTTGCACCAAAAAGGAAACAAGGACACTGCGCAGGCCGGCGCCCGCCTGGTCTCGATCGTCATGGCTTGCGTCACGAGCACCTCGCGAGGTACCCCTGCCTTAATCTCTCCGCCTCCTCGCAAGCCTGCCTGGTGAGGCCGTCCCTGAGGAAGCCTTGCGTCGCCCGCCCCGCAAGGCTTGGCCCCTCGCGAGGGTCTTGAGCTTGAGTTGATGAAGATGGGCTGTACTGGGCCACCACTTGAGCCACACCGCAGGCCGCATGCAGGCAAGTCTGGGGAGCCCCGTTCCCAAAATGCGGACAGTAGCCCCCGGGCCCAAGGCACGCTCGGACTTGGCTTAGCAGCGAAGTGAAAGGGCAAGTGCGGAGCATCGCGGGCCCCAACAGCCTGCGGCCTTGGGCGCCGTGTGGCAGTTGATTGGACGTGGGTGTCTCCACTTCCCCATGCTGCTTTGGCAACTGCCCGATTTGATGAGTCCCTGCTGCATGCAAAAAGAGTCATGATTACCTGCGATCGTGGAGGCCGACGGTTGGCCTCCTCTGGGCTATAAAGGTGGTGGGGCGCAAGCCCCTGTTGCACATCTCCCCTCTCCCCGCCTGCTTCTTCTTCCTCCTTCCTCCAGCTGATCGCCGTATCCCATGGCGCCTACAAAGAGGTTCTCAGCCGTGGAGAAGGGGAAGGCTCGCCAGGAAGGGCCCGGCTCTCCTCCGCCCAAGCGCGGGCGCGGTCGCCCTTGCAAGCACCCCACAACTCATGCAGTGGATCCCCGTGGTCGCGGCGGTGGTCCTTCGCAAGGTGAAGGTTGCTCGATTGGTGGGGGAGACGCGTCGTGGCTGCGCAGCCTCCCTATCCACGCTTTCACTCGGCACAGGTGCTGCCGGAGTTTGTTGTATGGTCGGCGGATCCGGCCGGCAACTGGCCTCAGCTCCCCCGCTTCTTCGCCGGCGAACTGCCGGCCGGTGCCCCTGGTGGGCTCTGGCTCCAAGCAGACGATTGCTGCAGCAGAGCCTCCTAGGATTCGATGGAGATCTCCATCGCCGGAAATGTGGCCCTGGCCCGCGGCTGGCAGACGTTTGCCCACGCGCATGGACTGGGCCGGCGGTGCACCCTGCACTTCAAGTTTGACAGTGACGCCACCCTCTACGTGAGGGTGTTTGGAGAAGATGGTCGCCGTGTCGGGTGCTGCCCTGAAGATGATGACGATTACCGGGTGCTTGGCCTTGGCGACGGCCGTGACGAGGATGAAGGCGAGCCTGTGCCTGGCGACGTCCGCAGCTCGCCAAGCTTCGGCAGCTCCCCCTCTAGTGACAGCTCCTCCAGCGGTGGCCGTGATCAACCACTGCGCCACCGCGCTCGCTTCGAGGGTGGTAGCGGGTCATCCCACCATCGCGCCTCGGTGAAGCGTGAGGAGGAGTCTGACTGAGCTCCGGAGGG
Organism: Triticum dicoccoides; assembly: GCF_002162155.2. Taxonomy (NCBI): domain Eukaryota; kingdom Viridiplantae; phylum Streptophyta; class Magnoliopsida; order Poales; family Poaceae; genus Triticum; species Triticum dicoccoides. The sequence goes on along the minus strand of NC_041393.1, from coordinate 501,623,956 downwards.
CGGCGTGAATCCCCCTCCACGAGCCGTTGCCGGGCATGCCGCGTTTATTTTGTTTTCCTCCTTTTCCTGCATATATATATATATATATATATATATATATATATATATATATAGAGAGAGAGAGAGAGAGAGAGAGAGAGAGAGAAGTGTGGAGCCCCGTGGGGGCGTGCTGGACTGTTGCCTTTAATTATTATGCTATTTCCATTATTCCCATGATGTGCTATGGTGTTGCATGCTTGTGCGCAGGAACAACTTAGCTCGGGGGGACTTGCTACAGTTTTCGCCTCGCGAGGATCCTGTCTGAGGCCTCGTCGAGCGTCTTGAGGCCCACAAAATTTAGCCAGAGGGATAGCTTTTGAACCTTTGTCGCGAGGGTGGCCGGCTCAGGTCCTGTGTTTGCATCGCGATGACCGTGGGGCATGGACCGGGAGGGGTGCTCCCGCTGTGAACTTGGGCGAGGAAGCCTCACGAAATTAGGCAAGAAAGGTGCTCGTGAGGGCGCCCGCGCAGCCCCCTCGCGAGGCTTGCGAGAGAGAGATCGAGTCAGGCGAAAAACTAAGGCAAAGAACCATGGCAGGGGACGACAAACAACACTAGAAGCAACTCCAATAAAGTTTCAAACAAGGGTGAACAAGCCAACTGCGGAAAGCAAATGAAAAGCTGTGTCCGGCACCTAGTCTAGTCTTCGACGTCTTCTCACCAGCGCGGAGCTAAGTGCTGCCACTGGGCATGGGCGGGAGCCCCCGAGGCCCAAGGGCGGCACTCCGGGGACTCCGGGGAGTGTATAGCCCCAACTCATTATTACGTGAGAGTGTCACGGGCGGCGAGCTTCATAGGGATTGGCCTTCTTCACAGGCACCGGGTCCTTCCTTGGGGAGACGAGCTTCACAGGCACTGGGCCTTCTATACAGGCACTGGGCCCCTCTTCACAGGCGCCGGGCCTTCTTTACAGGCACTGGGCCTTACTTCTGGGGTAAAATCTTCGGAGGTGCTGAATGTTCCACGCGTTCGGGATAGGCACCCCCTCCTGGGTCTCCAAGCTTGCGGCGCCGGGTCTGGAAACATGAACAACCTTGAACGGGCCCTCCCACATGGGCGAGAGCTTGTGCATCCCTTCCCTGGAGAGCACCCGCCTGAGCACAAGGTCACCTACCTCGAGAGTTCTGGGGCGGATGTTGCGGCAGTGGTACCACCGCAGCTCCTGCTGGTATCTTGCCGCCCGAAGCGCAGCCTCTCGATGGTGTCCCTCCCCCAGCACGAGATCCATCTGTAACACCCCGGATGTATCTTTCCATCTTTGTAACTCCAACTCTTGCCATTTTCGGCTATGTGTTATGATATTCCCTCCGTGGTTGGGTTTTGTCTTTTGTTTTGCATTTTATTCATGCCATGCATATCATATCATGTCATCATGTACATCTCATTTGCATACTTGTTCGTCTCATGCATCCGAGCATTTTCCCCGTTGTCCGTTTCACAATCCGACACTCCCACATGCACCGGCGCACCCCTCTTGTCTCTTTTCATGTGCGGGTGTCAAACATTCTCGGAATGGACCGAGCCTTGCCAAGTGGCCCTGCTATAGCACCGGTAGACCGCCTGTCAAGTTTCGTGCCATTTGAAGGTCGTTTGATACTCCAACGGTTAACCGCATAACCGCAAAGGCCTCTTTTGAGTTGCAGCCCAACACCCCTCCAAAACAGCCTAATAACCCATCTAATTTACTTCCATGCTCTCCGTCGTCGGATCACGATCGTGTGGGCGAAAACTACACCTCATTTGGACACTCCTAGCTCCCTCTACCTATAAAAACACCTCCCCCTCCGAAATTCCGGATCAAACCCTAGCCACCGCTCCCCTCTCGCCGCCGGACGTGTCCGATTCAGGCCGGACACGTCCGCCCACCGCCCCGGACCAACCAGAAGCTTCCATGTGTCGCTCCGGCGCCCGCCGCCGCCGCCGCCGGCCCGCTGGGCCCGCGGGAGGCCCACCCGGCCCGTT
>NC_041393.1:501619104-501621348 GCF_002162155.2 Triticum dicoccoides | reverse complement strand
GCCGGCCGCCGTCGCCTCCCCGCCGACAGCGTCCCCGTCCGCCGCTGGCTCCCCCGCGGCCCGCACCGCGCCGGCCTCCGCCGGATCCGGCCTTCCCCGAGCTCCTCTTCGTCCTCCTCCGGCCGTCCTCTCCGGCGAGTCTCCGGCGTGCCTCGGCCTCCGTGTGAGCCAGATCGGATCTGGACCCCTAGGGTTGACTTCTTCTCCCCCGAAATCCACCAAGTCTTTTTTTGTCAGTAATTTTGTTGCATGTTCGTTGCACCACAACTTTGCACCCGTGGCTCTGTTTTGGGCATGTAGCATACCGGATTGTTCGCCTCGACGAGTACATCATTTCATCTCATTGCATCATTTTCATTTGAGCTCATCTTGATGCCCGAAATGCTGTTGGAAGAGGGCTATGTGATGTTAGTTTCAGATTCTTATCAGAACATGCACTTTTGTCATTTTTGCCATGATTGATGTGTGCACCTTATGTACTTGAGCCCTACATGTGTTTTGAACTATGCCCTATCATCTTTACAGAGGTGCTTACCATGTATTTTTGTGATCAATGTGGTGACTAGCACAAGCATGCAAACTAGGCTTCGCGATGTTGCTGATTTTAGTCCCTGTTCTGCTGTTATTTTGATGCCATGTAAACATGTTGCTACAGAGAGATCCATGCATATTTTGAGATACTTCAGTAAGGGTGTTTTGAACATATGGTTATGCTCTATCCATCCATGCCCCTGGTTGAAATTATGGAGTAGTCTAGCATGTCATTTTCGTGCTCTACTTTTGCTACAAAATGTTTCCTGGCAGATTGTTTACATGTTATTAAATTTTGCCAAGGTTGTTGTAGTTGATCCGTGTATGCTATGATGTTGTTCTTGCCATGTATAGCTTCTATGACATGTCTTCTTGATGGATGTATGCTTAGTTTATCATGAAATGCTCTGTAGTGAGTGCATCGAGCTCGCGAAGATGCCTTCATAATTCTGTCAATGCCATGCTCTGTTTGCTGAATCTGTTAACGAAACTTGCTATGTTTACATGGGTGCCATGATATTTTTTGGTCCTTTTTGACTCATGGTCACTAAGGGACTTTTGATCTATGCTTTGAGTAGAATCATGCCATGTCTTGTTTTGTTATTATAAGTTCCTGTAGCATGTTGATAACTTGCTCTGAACATTGCATCGTGATGCTGTTTATGCCATGTCCAACCTGATATTTTTTTGCACTTTCGCCACGCTTGTTTGAACCTGTTGTGTTGTGATTTAGCCATAGCTCAGTGTTCCTCTTTTGTTAAGCATCTCCTGTAGATCACTGCCATATGATTTGTTTTTATGTTGGGGTGCTGTAGCATAGTTTCTTGTTGCATGCTAAGTAGCATCGTGCTGTTAATCGCAGATTTGTGCCATTCTTGTTTTGCTTGCTATTTGCAAACCGTGCATCCGTTCCCGGTGATCTTTATATCGATTTCAACCGAAATCGCATCATCTTTCCGGCGGCATACTTGGTTTGCCAAGTTGATGCCTTGTTCATCCTTTTTCCTCCCGGAGCACGCATATGCATTGTATATCACATCTCGCATATCATGACATGTATTGCATCATGTTGCTTGGGCATTGCACCGTGATTTATTGTGGTTCCTTTGCTTGTGTTCTTGCCTTGGGTAGAGCCGGGAGACGAGTACATGCACGAGGAACCTGTTGAGAACGCTTACGAGGATCAAGCCTTCGACAACTCTGAGAACCTTACAGGCAAGATGACCATACCTTCGATATCACTTCTATCTTTGCTTTGCAAGTTGCTCGCTCTACCGCTATGTTAGCTCTATCTGCCACTGTTTATCATGCCTCCCTATTGCCATGTCAAACCTCTAACCATCCTGTCCTAGCAAACCATTGTTTGGCTATGTCACCGCTTTTGCTCAGCCCCTCTTATAGCGTTGTTAGTTGCAGGTGAAGATGAAGTTTGTTCCTGGTCGGAACATGGATATTTTGGGATATCACAATATCTCCCATTTATTTAATGCACCTTATATACTTGGTAAAGGGTGGAAGGCTTGGCCTTATGCCTGGTGACTTGTTCCACTCTTGCCGCCCTAGTTTCTGTCATACCGGTGTTATGTTCCTTGATTTTGCGTTCCTTACACGGTTGGGTGATTTATGGGACCCCCTTGACAGTTCGCTTTGAATAAAACTCCTCCAGCAAGGCCCAACCTTGGTTTTACCATTTGCCACCTAAGCCTTTTTCCC
>NC_041393.1:501611238-501618736 GCF_002162155.2 Triticum dicoccoides | reverse complement strand
CAAAACTAGAGCACCGTGCAGGACCATTCCTTGGCAACTTGGATTACGTTGGTACCTGTACGCTTAGCTTATCTGGTGTGCCCTGAGAACGAGATATGTGCAACTCCTATCGGGATTTGTCGGCACAGCGGGTGGTCTTGCTGGTCTTGTTTTACCATTGTCGAAATGTCTTGCGAACCGAGATTCCGAGACTGATCGGGTCTTCCCAGGAGAAGGTATATCCTTCGTTGACCGTGAGAGCTTGTGATGGGCTAAGTTGGGACACCCCTGCAGGGTATATTATCTTTTGAAAGTCGTGCCCGCGGTTATGAGGCAGATGGGAATTTGTTAATGTCCGGTTGTAGATAACTTGACACTTGACTTCATTAAAATGCATCAACCGTGTGTGTAGTCGTGATGGTCTCTTCTCGGCGGAGTCCGGGAAGTGAACACGGTTTGTGTTATGTTTGACATAAGTAGTTTCAGGATCACTTCTTGATCGTTTCTAGCTTCTCGACCGTTGCGTTGCTTCTCTTCTCGCTCTCACTTGCGTATGCTAGCCAACATATGTGCTTAGTGCTTGCTGCAGCTCCACCATATTACCCCTTTTCCTACCTATGAGCTTAAATAGTCTTGATTTCACGGGTATGAGATTGCTGAGTCCTCGTGACTCATAGATTCTACCAAAACAGATGCAGGTGCTGAGGATACCAGCGCAGATGGCGCAACTGAGCTCAAGTGGGAGTTTGATGAGGCCATTGGTCGTTACTATGTATCGTTTCCAGATGATCAGTAGCGGAGCCCAGTCAGGACGATCGGGGATCCAGTATTTGGGGTTGTCTTCTTTTCATTTGGATTTGACCGTAGCCAATCTATGAGTGTATTTTGAATGATGTATGATTTTAATTATGTATTGTGTGAAGTGGCGATTGTAGGCCAACTCTCTTTATCCCATTCTTGTTCATTACATGGGATTGTGTGAAGATGACCCTTCTTGCGACAAAACCACCATGCGGTTATGCCTCTAAGTCGTGCTTCGACACGTGGGAGATATAGCCGCATCGTGGGTGTTACAAGTTGGTAATCAGAGCCATCCCCGACTTAGGAGCCCCCTGCTTGAATGTTTGCTGGCGATGTTGAGTCTAGAACAAAAATGTTTTGAGTCTTAGGATTATATATATCGGAGAGTAGGATTCTTTTTACTCCTCAGTCCCTTCGTCGCTCTGGTGAGGTATCCTGACGTAGATGTTTTGACTTTCCTCTCCTCAAATTTCACTAAGAAAATTTTTTAGGATCATGCGGGTATCTTGGAATCGTTCCGATGGTTTTGTGACGAGAACATTGTTCTTGGTGCCTCCTGTCTATTATGTGGCTTTGACCCGGGGAGTTGAGCTCCGAGGTGTTGTCATCACAATTTTATCGTTGCAGTTCTGGAATACCTGAGTTTTGCCGACATCAAAAATCTCTTTTATGCAGTTGTTGGTGAGATAACCTCGACGCAACCCAGTACTGGGGCGGGAGTTCGGGAGTATTGCCATAACTCGTATAACGGATGCTTTTCGAAGGTTGAGGTACACGATTTCCGAAGGTTTCTTGGTTATGTGTTGACGGATGGATACAGCTGGATGTAGGGATTGTTAGTTTGGGTGAGATATATTGCTTCCCCTGTATCCCCAACACCTGATTGCATAACCAGAAAGTTTCGGGAGTTTATAGGTGGGATTCAAGTAGCTCTAGCATTTCTTCCCGTAGATATTTGGTTTGTGGTTGGGTAATCCTTACCACTTATTTGTTCCAGTTGCACCTTGTTTATTCATTCATCAATCTCTTATCAACTGGCTTCTCACCTTAATGGATGTGTGATGTTAGCTTTGGGAATTCATTCGTTCATCCTTGTTCGAATGTTTATTGTGAAGACTATATGTTGCAATTTCTATCCGTTGATTCAACTTGTCTATCTGTCTATCAAGATGCTAACGGATGTCGCCCTCTTCAGGATGGCTCCGCCAACGCGTCAGAATCCGGAATGCAATGATGGGAGTCAGGCGAACCCTCCACCTCCACCTCCGCCTCCAGAGGCATGGCAAGCTTTGATGGCAGCCACAAACGCCAATGCCCAGATGATGATCCAGCTCATGCAAGAGCGCAACCAAGGCCAAGGCAACCAAGGGAATCAAGGTCAAGGGCAGTTCAATCATCAGCCTCAATTTCCTAACCTCAACCAATTCCTTGCAAATCAGCCAAAGTCTTTCAGCTACTGTGTCGAGGCCACAGACGCCGATGATTGGCTCGTGGATATCAACAAGCATTTTGAATGCAGCAATGTCAGGCCTGAGGACTATGTCAAGTTTGCTTCTTTTCAGCTCAAGGACCAAGCAGCTGATTGGTTCCAGCAATACAAGGATTCTAGAGGAGGTCGAGTGATTACTTGGACTGATTTCTGTCGGGACTTTAAAGCTCACCATATTCCTACTAGTGTTGTTGAGAGCAAGCGTGAGGAGTTCCGCAATCTCAAGCAAGGCAACATGTCAGTGTACGAATACAACAAGCAGTTTCAGAAACTTGCTCGCTTCGCTAAGCAAGATGTTCCTGATGAGAAGAGTATGATCTATCAATTCAGAGGTGGCCTTAGAGAGGATCTGCAGTTAGCTCTCGTTCTTGTTGAGCCTACTCAGTTTGATCAATTCTACAATATGGCACTCAAGCAAGAAGGTGCTCAGCTCAAGTGTGAGGTTTCTAAGAAGAGAATCAGGGAAGTAGTGCAGTCTTCTTCTTCCTCACAAGTGGCAGCTAAGCAGCAGAAGTTCTACCTTCCTCCTCCTCTGTTTCGTCAGCCTTACCAACAGAAGAACTCAGGTGGTCGTGGATTTTCCCACCCACCCAACCCAGGCTATCAGAACAAGTCTCAGCCTCAAGCTCCCAGGTCAAATGCTCCTTATCATCGTCCGCTCTCAGAAGTGACTTGCAACCAGTACCAGCAGAAAGGTCACTATGCGAACAAATGCTTCAATCAAAGGCGCCTTCCTCCTCCTCCTGTGAGATCTTCAAGCAATGCAGTGGTCAAGCATAATCCAAAGTCTACAAAGGTGAACATGATGAATGCAGCGCAAGCAGAGGATTCTTCTAATGTGATAATGGGTAATCTTCCAGTCAATGATATTCCTGCAAAAGTTTTATTTGATACCGGTGCTTCGCATTGTTTCATGTCTAGATCATTTGTTGCAAAGCATGATTTCATTTTGGAAATGTTGGAAAAACCCATGGGAGTTGTTTCTCCGGGCTCTTCTATGAGGGCTACCACAATGATTCCGGATGTTTCTATCAAGATGGGCGGCTATAATTTTCTTTCTAAACCATTTGTTCTTGGCGACTCTGATATTGATCTAATTCTCGGGATGGACTGGCTTTCTAAGCACAAGGCTCAGCTTGATTGTGCTGCCAGGCAGATTCAATTGACACACCCTTCTGAGGAGGTTATCATCTATGCCGCTCGTGATGAAACCATTCGGTTGTTTTCTCTCAATGAGAAGGGCGAGTTAGATGCAATTTCTCAAATTCCAGTCATTTGTGAGTACCAAGATGTCTTTCCAGAAGAGCTTCCGGGTATGCCTCCTCATCGGCCAGTCGAGTTCATTATTGATCTTGAGCCTGGAACTGAACCCGTTTGCAAGCGTCCATACAAGCTTGGACCTATGGAGCTGAAGGAATTGAAGAAGCAGCTCAATGAACAAGAGCGTCTGGGTTTGATCAGACCGAGTTCATCTCCATGGGGTTGTGGAGTTCTTTTTGTCCAGAAGAAGGATGGCACGGACCGACTTTGCGTCTATTACCGTCCATTGAACAAGAAGACAATCAAGAACAAGTATCCACTTCCCAACATCAATGAGCTTTTCGAGAAACTCAAAGGTGCTAAAGTATTCTCCAAGCTTGACCTTCGTATGGGTTATCACCAGATTCGCATTCGTGAACAAGATATTCCCAAGACAGCATTCAGAACAATCTATGGTTCTTATGAATATACTGTCATGTCTTTCGGCTTTGTCAATGCTCCTCCAACATTCTCTCGCATGATGAACTTTATCTTCAACCCCTACACCAATGAATTCGTTCTGGTGTATCTCGATGATATCTTGGTCTTCTCCAAGAATAAGCAGGATCATGCCAAACATTTGCGATTGGTGCTCAACAAGCTCAGAGAGTATCAATTCTATGCGAAGTTTTCCAAATGTGAGTTCTGGCTTGATGAAGTTCTTTACCTTGGTCATATCATCTCTGCCAAGGGCATTGTTGTTAATCTCGCGAAGGTGTCTGCAGTTGTGAATTGGGAACCTCCTCAGAATGTCAAGCAGCTCCGCAGCTTTCTTGGTCTTGCAAGCTATTGCCGAAGATTCGTTGAGAACTTCTCTAAGATTGCAAAGCCTATTTCCAACCTCCTCCAGAAGCATGTCAAGTATGTCTGGACGCCTGAGTGTGACGTCGCTTTCAACACCCTGAAAGAGAAGCTAGTCACAGCTCCTGTCTTGACTCCTCCTGATGAATCCAAGCCATTTGAAGTGTTCTGTGATGCTTCTGTTCAAGATCTCGGTGCTGTGTTGATGCAAGAGAAAAAAGTTGTGGCCTATACCTCTCGTCAGTTGAAGCCCAACGAAAAGAACTACCCCACTCACGATCTTGAGTTGGCGGCAGTTGTGCATGCATTGATAACATGGAGACATCTCTTATTGGGAAGGCAAGTGGACATTTTCACCGATCACAAGAGTCTCATGTATATCGTCACTCAACCCAACCTCAACCTCAGACAAACTCGATGGGTCGAAATGATTCAAGAGTACAATCCAAGTATTGAATATACTCCTGGCAAGGCGAATGTGATTGCAGATGCTCTGAGCAGAAAGGCTTATTGCAATGTGACGCCCCCGATTCAATCATACACTAATCATGCACGCAAATGTGTACGATCAAGATCAGGGACTCACGGGAAGATATCACAACACAACTCTACAACATAAATAAGTCATACAAGCATCATAATACAAGCCAGGGGCCTCGAGGGCTCGAATACAAGTGCTCGATCATAGACGAGTCAGCGGAAGCAACAATATCTGAGTACAGACATAAGTTAAACAAGTTTGCCTTAAGAAGGCTAGCACAAACTGGGATACAGATCAAAGAGGTGCATGCCTCCTGCCTGGGATCCTCCTAACTACTCCTGGTCGTCGTCAACGGGCTGCACGTAGTAGTAGGCACCTCTGGTGTAGTAGTCGTCATCGACGGTGGCGTCTGGCTCCAGGGCTCCAGCATCTGGTTGCGACAACCAGGTAGAAGGAAAAGGGGAAAGGAGGGAGAAAAGCAACCCTGAGTACTCATCCAAAGTACTCGCAAGCAAGGAGCTACACTACATATGCATGGGTATATGTGTAAAGGGCCATATCGGTGGACTGAACTGCAGAATGCCAGAATAAGAGGGGGATAGCTAATCCTGTCGAAGACTACGCTCCTGGCAGCCTCCGTCTTGCAGCATGTAGAAGAGAGTAGATTGAAGTCCCCCAAGTAGCATCTCCAAGTAGCATCTCCAAGTAGCATCTCCAGTAGCATCGCAGTAGCATAATCCTACCTGGCGATCCTCTCCTCGTCGCCCTGTAGAAAAGCGATCACCGGGTTGTATCTGGCACTTGGAAGGGTGTGTTTTATTAAGTATCTGGTTCTAGTTGTCATAAGGTCAAGGTACAACTCCAAGTCGTCCTGTTACCGAAGATCACGGCTATTCGAATAGATTAACTTCCCTGCAGGGGTGCACCAACTTACCCAACACGTTTGATCCCATTTGGCCGGACACACTTTCCTGGTCATGCCCGGCCGCGGAAGATCAACACGTCGCAGCCCCACCTAGGCACAACAGAGAGGTCAGCACGCCGGTCTAAACCTAAGCGCACAGGGGTCTGGGCCCATCGCCCATAGCACACCTGCACGTTGCGAGGGCGGCCGGAAGCAGACCTAGCCTAGCAGGCGTTCCAGTCCAATCCGGCGCGCGCCGCTCCGTTGCTGACGTCTGAAGTGCTTCGGCTGATACCACGACGCCGAGTGCCCATATCTTTCCCACGTAGTTGGTTAGTGCATATAGGCTCGTAGCCAAATCAGAACAAATACCAAGATCTCGTTAAGCGTGTTAAGTATCCGCAAACGCCGAACAGGGCCAGGCCCACCTCTCTCCTAGGCGGTCTCAACCTGCCCTGTCGCTCTGCCACAAAGATCCATCCAGAGGGCCATCGGGACAAAGGTCCTTTCAGCCCCCAATCCGTGAATCACTCGCGGGTGCTCCACAAGCCGACCCTACTTTAGTCACCACATGTATCATGTATAAGTATAAGTATATACCCGTGATCACCTCCCGAGTGATCACGGCCCGATAGTATAGCACAACAGACGGACAAGAATGTAGGGCCACAGATGGAAATACTAGCATCCTATACTAAGCAGTAGGATAGCAGATAAAGGTAACAACAGTAGTAGCAAGGACAGGCTATGCAGCAGTATAGGATCAACTGAAAGCAGTAACATGCTACACTACTCTAATGCAAGCAGTATAGAGAAGAGTAGGCGATATCTGGTGATCAAAGGGGGGGGCTTGCCTGGTTGCTCTGGCAAGAAGGACGAGTCACCAACACCGTAGTCGAACTAGGGGTCGCCGGCAGTCTCGGGGGTCTATCGGAAAGAAGTAACGGAGAGGGAACACAATAATTAACAGAACAATCAAAGCATCACAAAGCGTAACAAGACAATACGTGGTGTTTGGTGTGCCCTAACGCGGTAGTAAGTGATACCGACGAAGGGGGGAAACATCCGGGAAAGTATTCCCGGAGTTTCGCGTTTTCGGGCAGAGGAGCCGGAGGGGGAAAGTTGCGAGTTTGATATGTTAGGAGTGTGTGGCGGAGGAACGGGTTGCGTATCCGGAATCGTCTCGTCATTCTGAGCAACTTTCATGTTGAAAATATTTTAATCCGAATTACGGATTAAAAGATATGATTTTCTAAAGATTTAATCATTTTCTGATCTCAATTAATTATTTAATTTAATCCGAAAATGGAATTATGACATCAGCATGATGTCATGCTAACATCAGCAGTCAACAGGGGTTGACTGGGTCAATCTAATGGTGGGACCCGGTTGTCATTGACTGCTTAATTAGCAGGTTTAACTAAACAGAGTTAATTAGGTTAGTTAGTGATTAGAATAATTTAATTATGATTAATTAACTTAACTAATTAATTATTTAACTAATTAATATTTTATTTATTTTTATTAGTTACTTAAATATTTTAATTCTTTAACTCTCTTTTTTAAAATGTTCTGGGGCGTGGGGCCCCAAGGTCAGTGGCTCAGGGGAGCCCTAACGGGCGAACGGGCACCGGTCCCGGGCGCACCCGAGCGGGCACTCGCCCGCAAAGCAGGACGAGGCCGCCGGGGCACCGACGACGGGGAAGGCCGGCGCGGTTAGGCGCGCGCTGGGCGCGGTCGGCGC
>NC_041393.1:501602447-501610349 GCF_002162155.2 Triticum dicoccoides | reverse complement strand
GTCGGGGCGCCGGCGTCATGGGGGGGGCGCGGGGCGTCGGCCTGATCCAGATCGTGGGGGTGAAGGGGGCGAGTGGGGGCGACGGGAGGGACCGCTAGGGTTCGGTCGGGGGGGTTAGTAGGCTACGGGCGTCGGGGTGGGCCGGCAGGCCGCTCGGCCTCATGGCCAACTGGGCCTAGGCCCAGTCGGGAGGGGGTTGTTTTACTTTTATTTGTTTTCTTATTTTCTTTTTATTTTAGTAATTTTGCTTTACTGTTTTATCTTTATGCTCATTTAATTTTGTTTTACAAAATACATATATAAGCCCTAAATTTGTGTGACTAGTTTTACCACTGCCACAAAAAGTTCACACCTAATTAAAATAGTTTAATATTTTATAAATTATAAAAGGCCTTTATTTAATTGTTTAAGCTACTGTTTTATTTATTTTATAGTTATTTAAACGTTTTATAAAAGTGTGATTCCTTCACCATAGTTACCTACGTGTTATTTGGCACAACCCAAACATTTTAGTTTTAATTTTTTTAAACGTTTATTGTTTGCTTGAATTTGAATTTGAATTCGAACCGGTTTTGAACTAGCGCGAGATTCGCAACAGTAATCGAGGTGACGTGGCATCGTTAACACGGGATTACTGTAGCCTGATTACCCGGGCGTCACAAATCTCCTCCACTACAAGAAATCTCGTCCCGAGATTTAAGAGGGGGACTAGTGGGAAAGGTCTGGTTACGAAATCCTAACGAATCTTTTCGTCTTTGGTTGCTCTTGTCGAAGAGGTCGATCCATTACATTGATGTCTTCAGTTCTCGGCTTCGGGTCATCATGATGAAGTTGTCGTCCTTACTTGGGGATCTTCATTGTACTTACGGAAAGGATAAGGGGTAGCTTCAAAAGGACAAACCTCTACAAGGTTGACTATCTGGTCGATAACATCGAGGAAGGTGGCGGAAGTTACTCTCGGATTGAATCTTAAGAAAATATCGAGAGCAAAGTAAGGAGGTACCATGAGAATTTTCAAACGGATAGGCAAGCGTTTGATGCCTAATCAGAAGGTGAAAGGGGTTCAGCGCAACGAGAATAAGTATTGCGCCTGATACCAAAATAGATCACTTGGGACGGTGGTCCATGAATTACATACGAGTCCACGCGCGAGGAATAACTTTGGGAACAGGGGGTGTACAGGAGATTCAGGTTTCGATCCTGTGGAACTGTGGGTTATGGGCCCACCATGTGGTTGAAAGTAGGAAGGGGGCCGACGTCTTGCACGGTCACGATAGTAAGGCGTGTCAGAGGGTAGCCTATCAGTTATGTCGGTAACAACATCGATACCAAGGGTGAGGGACGAAGAGAACCATTTTCCTACTCGTTGAACGAGGCGGACCAATAGGCAAAGTTCTCGTCCATCCGTGGTTACCGGAATGTCATCAGCAGAAGTACATGGTCTTTCTGACGGAATTGTTTACTGAGGTGGTTACATAAGCAGGAGAATAATACTGCTTAGATCATATAGATCATAGAAAAGGTTTAAACAAACCAACGGAAGGAAAATATGATCATCAGATTAAACAGAACAATGGAAAGGAAAATACGTTTAAACACATTTTTCAAGGGTATATCCTTCCTAAGGACAAGCAGAGCAAGATATCCATGACAGGATATAAAGTAGAAAACCATTTAGGTAAGGGGGAAGGAATCTCATGATATTACCCATACAATGGTGTTAGGATAAGTGATAAATAAAATTTAGCATCGTGCTTCAAATGTTCCTGTTGAAAATCGGAGTACCATTGACATGCTTCGAGATAGCATTGACATGGTCTTCAGGTGAAGATCAGACTTTGGAAACACGAAGGATCCATCAGGAATAACTTGTAGAATAAGTCTTACAATTTCCTCATGGATGAATGGATAACCTTGCTGAAAAGGAATCTATAATGATAGGTCCTCCAGCCGGGGGGGGGGTGCTAGGCATGACATCATGTTACTGGGTCATCAAAGGATCAACATCATAACTCTTGGAAAGTTGTCCCAACCATCATATCTGACCGAGATTCAGATCCGATTGGTGTCAGGATACCTCAGACTTAGGATACCTGAGAAGAAAAGGTGTAACGCAAATTGATGAGATGACATTGTAAGATTGTCGGGGAAATGAACTATGAAGTGATTTCCGTTATCAAGAGTCCATCATTAACCCAAGGAGAGGGCAAGGAGGTGTCTGGTGAACTCAACGGCAATTCACCGAGATTCCCAAAAGATGGATTTCCACAATTAAGTGAACAAGGAGATAACATTGGTCAGATCAAATGATATAAGGAAGTATGCTCGAGGAAAACATACACAATTAAACATTGGTTGAAAGGTGCGCCCGAAATATGGGTTGGGTTGCACGACCAATGTCAGAATGGTGATTCAATAGTCAATAGCCTAAGAATGAACTTTCGACCATTAACTTCAAAAAAATAGGGTTGCTAGAAGGAAAGAATCCAAACAACACCGTTCACTTGTTGGAATTAACACAGGGACCAAGAAAGAATGGTGATGGTGAGAAGTATTTCTATGTCAAGAATTCTCAAGAGGTAGAACAAATCTCAGAACATTCTTGACATAAAGGATGGTAATACTCCAAGGTAAAGAAGAACAATGGCTGGATAGGAAGGAATTCAAGGTATAACACCAAACATGAACAAGCTTGTGTTGGTGGGAAGGCAATAAAGTGGTCGACGATAATACAATTCATCGAGGGCAAGGATGGTATTTCTCATCATGAATTCAATTGATATCCTGGATGAGCTCAGAATGTTGATGATCACGACACCTTTGTCGCGAGAGTTCATGAAGATGTAATCGATCGGTGACGACATCAAGTCAAGTAATGATGAAGTGAAAGGTTATTGGAACCAAGGGTACGACACAAACTCGAAACCAAGCTTGTTGTTCAAGGCGAAATGATATGACGATGAGGATCGACGTAAGGTTAGTTCATCGTCGAAAATTGGTGCTCCGAGAATAAGGGCCAGGTAGCACAGTTAGAATCGTCACGACAATGATATAGCCAAACAGGCTAGGAATGGCGTGATCGGGTACAAACTCGTACTTATAGAAGCTTACTGAAGAGTTGTTGAACCGTAGAGCGGACTCGGTTCAGTTATCGGTGTCTTTGAGTGTTCAATAACTCATAGCCCGTGAAAAATTGGAATCAGTGGGAAGGTAGCACTTGATGAAGAACTCATAAGAAGTTATGCAGTTCCATGATAATCTCGAGATACTAGGGGGGTAATACTCGACACAAGATCAAAGTAAAGGTTGGATTGGTGTATTGATCCATAGTAGACAATTGTTTTAACTTGTCCAAGAAATGGAATCAAATAAGAACAATCATGGTTGGAACCACGGTTGCAAGGGATCAATTCACAGATACCATATGTTAGCTATCAAGGAAATAGTTATTATTACAAGAAGCTTCCATGATAGGATATACATCGCGTCCATGGGCATGAACACAAAGTTCAAGGTCGACTCCCACTTCCTCAATGCATAATCTTCCATTCACCTCTCGTATTTCGAAGATGGCATTAGTTGTTGAAAGTTTTACCTGGTGCAATACCAGATAAGTATGACTCGTGAAATCTTTCGGGTTCACACCGATGAGGGAAGGCGTTGGTTCAATCCCATCGGGGCTTCTTATGAACATATACCATAAGCTTCAAGAGAAATATCACCAGCTCGAAAGCAGTGCATGGTTGACAAAAGGAAAGGATACAATCTACCAAAGGCATTATGTATCGGAGAAAGAACTCACAAGGTGATTAATTATGAAGGGCACTGTCGGATAATAATCCAACAGTGGATATGGCGATCCAAAATGGGGCTGATATGAGTATCGATACCCAATCAGAGGAAGAAAGATTGCAAATGCATCGGTTTATAGAACATCTGAATAGTTCAACGCTTAATTAGCAAAGTAATTATGATTTTCAAATCAAGGGATCAGGAGCAAATGCTCTGATCAATGATGGATAAGCTGAATAGACTTAGGGGTACAATCGACGGCAATTTGATTGGTCGATAGCCAGCTCATGTTTAAAATGACGTCTGAGCCGGAAGGATGAATTCTAGGATCTGTTTGAGGATTGCGAGCATTCGCAACAAATCGGATCAATGGACTCAAAATGATAATGACAATGGATGCCAACAAGATTACTAGACTTATGGGATTAACCATAATGAAAGCAAACAGGAATTTCCAGAGCAATAGGTTGCTGAGGATTTTCGGAAGATCGAATGGTATTTCGAAGACTTTTGTGTAACACAGGAACAACTGGGGGATGAGCGGATACTCGATAAGTGCGAGAATTAACCGTAGGGGTATTCAGGTGACAAGGAACAGCACGGCAGGAAGCTCAAAGGATTATCGAAACAACGACGAGTTTTTCAGGGTATCTTGTAATAACAAGACCAACTGGGGATGAGGGTAAGAATAACAACTGCAAGTAGTTATCCATAAGGGTTTACGGTGGAAGGGGAATTGCAAACGCGATGAACACAAGTTCTCAAGTTAACAGCGGAGAGTATCTTCAGGGTCTTCTGGTGCAGCAGACGATCATCAATAATAAGGGGCTCTCCAGGGTGAAAGTGACAACGAGATCCTAATGTTAGATTTTTAGCAAAATCAGTTAACCCGAATAGAAGAGAGATCAGAGTCCCAGAGTATAGACGAGGAGTAAAAGATCCTAATACCACACAATGGCGACGTGTGCCCGTAAGACACACAGCCATATTAGTAAAGGTTTTTGCAACGTCTAGACTCGACTTCGGCCAAGGAGTTGGAAAGGGGGATTCCTACAGGCAGTTGGCTCTGATACCAACTTGTGACGCCCCCGATTAATTCGTACACTAATCATGCACGCAAATGTGTACGATCAAGATCAGGGACTCACGGGAAGATATCACAACACAACTCTAAAACATAAATAAGTCATACAAGCATCATAATACAAGCCAGGGGCCTCGAGGGCTCGAATACAAGTGCTCGATCATAGACGAGTCAGCGGAAGCAACAATATCTGAGTACAGACATAAGTTAAACAAGTTTGCCTTAAGAAGGCTAGCACAAACTGGGATACAAATCGAAAGAGGCGCAGGCCTCCTGCCTGGGATCCTCCTAACTACTCCTGGTCGTCGTCAACGGGCTGCACGTAGTAGTAGGCACCTCTGGTGTAGTATTGGTCATCGACGGTGGCGTCTGGCTCCAGGGCTCCAGCATCTGGTTGCGACAACCAGGTAGAAGGGAAAGGGGAAAGGAGGGAGAAAAGCAACCGTGAGTACTCATCCAAAGTACTCGCAAGCAAGGAGCTACACTACATATGCATGGGTATATGTGTAAAGGGCCATATCGGTGGACTGAACTACAGAATGCCAGAATAAGAGGGGGATAGCTAATCCTGTCAAAGACTACGCTTCTGGCAGCCTCCGTCTTGCAGCATGTAGAAGAGAGTAGATTGAAGTCCCCCAAGTAGCATCTCCAAGTAGCATCTCCAAGTAGCATCTCCAGTAGCATCGCAGTAGCATAATCCTACCCGGCGATCCTCTCCTCGTCGCCCAGTAGAAAAGCGATCACCGGGTTGTATCTGGCACTTGGAAGGGTGTGTTTTATTAAGTATCTGGTTCTAGTTGTCATAAGGTCAACGTACAACTCCAAGTCGTCCTGTTACCGAAGATCACGGCTATTCGAATAGATTAACTTCCCTGCAGGGGTGCACCAACTTACCCAACACGTTTGATCCCATTTGGCCGGACACACTTTCCTGGGTCATGCCCGGCCGCGGAAGATCAACACGTCGCAGCCCCACCTAGGCACAACAGAGAGGTCAGCACGCCGGTCTAAACCTAAGCGCACAAGGGTCTGGGCCCATCGCCCATAGCACACCTGCACGTTGCGAGGGCGGCCGGAAGCAGACCTAGCCTAGCAGGCGTTCCAGTCCAATCCGGCGCGCGCCGCTCCGTCGCTGACGTCTGAAGTGCTTCGGCTGATACCACGACGCCGAGTGCCCATATCTTTCCCACGTAGTTGGTTAGTGCGTATAGGCTCGTAGCCAACTCAGATCAAATACCAAGATCTCGTTAAGCGTGTTAAGTATCCGCGAACGCCGAACAGGGCCAGGCCCACCTCTCTCCTAGGCGGTCTCAACCTGCCCTGTCGCTCCGCCACAAAGATCCATCCAGAGGGCCGTCGGGACAAAGGTCCTTTCAGCCCCCAATCCGTGAATCACTCGCGGGTGCTCCACAAGCCGACCCGACTTTAGTCACCACATGTATCATGTATAAGTATAAGTATATACCCGTGATCACCTCCCGAGTGATCACTACCCGATAGTATAGCACAGCAGACGGACAAGAATGTAGGGCCACAGATGGAAATACTAGCATCCTATACTAAGCAGTAGGATAGCAGATAAAGGTAACAACAGTAGTAGCAAGCACAGGCTATGCAGCAGTATAGGATCAACTGAAAGCAGTAACATGCTACACTACTCTAATGCAAGCAGTATAGAGAAGAGTAGGCGATATCTGGTGATCAAAGGGGGGGGGCTTCCCTGGTTGCTCTGGCAAGAAGGACAAGTCACCAACACCGTAGTCGAACTAGGGGCCGCCGGCAGTCTCGGGGGTCTATCGGAAAGAAGTAACGGAGAGGGAACACAATAATTAACAGAACAATCAAAGCATCACAAAGCGTAACAAGACAATACGCGGTGTTTGGTATGCCCTAACGCGGTAGTAAGTGATACCGACGAAGGGGGGAAACATCCGGGAAAGTATTCCCGGAGTTTCGCGTTTTCGGGCAGAGGAGCCGGAGGGGGAAAGTTGCGAGTTTGATATGTTAGAAGTGTGTGGCGGAGGAACGGGTTGCGTATCCGAAATCGTCTCGTCGTTCTGAGCAACTTTCATGTTGAAAATATTTTAATCCGAGTTACGGATTAAAAGATATGATTTTCTAAAGATTTAATCATTTTCTGATCTCAATTAATTATTTAATTTAATCCGAAAATGGAATTATGACATCATCATGATGTCATGCTGACATCAGCAGTCAACAGTGGTTGACTGGGTCAATCTAATGGTGGGACCCGGTTGTCATTGACTGCTTAATTAGCAGGTTTAACTAAACAGAGTTAATTAGGTTAGTTAGTGATTAGAATAATTTAATTATGATTAATTAACTTAACTAATTAATTATTTAACTAATTAATATTTTATTTATTTTTATTAGTTACTTAAATATTTTAATTCTTTAACTCTCTTTTTTAAAATGTTCTGGGGCGTGGGGCCCCAAGGTCAGTGGCTCAGGGGAGCCCTAACGGGCGAACGGGCACCGGTCCCGGGCGCACCCGAGCGGGCACTCGCCCGCAAAGCAGGACGAGGCCGCCGGGGCACCGACGACGGGGAAGGCCGGCGCGGTTAGGCGCGCGCTGGGCGCGGTCAGCGCCCAACCTGGGCGAGGCAGGCAGTGACGGGCGCGGCTGCAGGTGACCAAGGACGTGGCGGGGGTGTGGGGCTGCGTGCGTGGCCACAACGCGCATGGCACGGGGGCGGCGCACGATGTGGGTTGCAGGGGCGCGCGGCCTTCGGGCGTGGTCGATGCGCGGGGGAGAGAGAGGAGGGAGGATGGGGCTCACAGTGAGCCGGACGGGGCGGCAGCGGCTCGAGGTGGCGCGGTTCGGGTGGCGCCGGCGAGGCGACGGGTGGACGACGACGGGGTCGTCCAAGTCGAGGCAGGGGCGTAGCATCGAGGTGGCGGGGGCGTCCAGCGAGGCGGGCGACACAGGGGGGAGCGGCGCCGACGTCGGTGAGGTGGCGGTGGTTGGCGACGGCGTCAGCACGAGGCGACGGGCGGTGGCGGGG
>NC_041393.1:501599099-501602007 GCF_002162155.2 Triticum dicoccoides | reverse complement strand
GTCGGGGCGCCGGCGTCGTGGGGGGGCGCGGGGCGTCGGCCCGATCCAGATCGTGGGGGTGAAGGGGGCGAGTGGGGGCGAGGGGAGGGACCGCTAGGGTTCGGTCGGGGGGGGTAGTAGGCTACGGGCGCCGGGGTGGGCCGGCAGGCCGCTCGGCCTCATGGCCAACTGGGCCTAGGCCCAGTCGGGAGGGGGGTTGTTTTACTTTTATTTGTTTTCTTATTTTCTTTTTATTTTAGTAATTTTGCTTTACTGTTTTATCTTTATGCTCATTTAATTTTGTTTTACAAAATACATATATAAGCCCTAAATTTGTATGACTAGTTTTACCACTGCCACAAAAAGTTCACACCTAATTAAAATAGTTTAATATTTTATAAATTATAAAAGGCCTTTATTTAATTGTTTAAGCTATTGTTTTATTTATTTTATAGTTATTTAAACGTTTTATAAAAGTGTGATTCCTTCACCATAGTTACCTACGCGTTATTTGGCACAACCCAAACATTTTAGTTTTAATTTTTTTAAACATTTATTGTTTGCTTGAATTTGAATTTGAATTCGAACCGGTTTTGAACTAGCGCGAGATTCGCAACAGTAATCGAGGTGACGTGGCATCGTTAACACGGGATTACTGTAGCCTGATTACCCGGGCGTCACATGCAACAGTCTAATTCTCAAGCCATTTCAACCGGATCTTTGTGAAGCCTTCCGCAAGCTGAATCTTCAAGTTGTTCCTCAAGGCTTTCTTTCCAACCTCATAGTCTCTCCTACTTTGGAAGATCAAATCCGTGAGGCACAACTCCTGGATACCATGGTGAAGAAGGTGAAACGTGGTATTGACAAGAGCATTCCCAAATACAAGTGCTATCGCTTGGATGACAAAGATACTCTTTTCTTCGAGGATCGAATTGTGGTTCCTAAAGGTGATTTGAGAGAAGTCATCATGAACGAGGCACACAATTCCCTCCTATCCATTCATCCTGAAAGTACAAAGATGTACCATGACCTCAAGCAGTCATATTGGTGGACTCGAATGAAGCGAGAGATTGCTCAATTCGTGAATGAATGTGATGTCTGCAGAAGGGTGAAAGCAGAACACCAACGACCAGCTGGTCTCCTCCAACCTCTTGCTATTCCAGAATGGAAGTTTGGCCATATCGAGATGGACTTCGTGATTGGTTTTCCTAAGTCCAAGCATGGAAATGATGCTATCTTCGTTGTCATTGACAAGCTTACTAAAGTGGCTCATTTCCTTCCTATCAAAGAATCTATCACAGCAGCTCAGCTGGCAGAGCTATAGACCTCCAGAATTGTCTCCTTGCACGGCATTCCACAATTGATATCTTCAGATCGTGGAAGTATCTTCACTTCTAAGTTCTGGGACTCCTTTCAGAAGGCCATGGGCTCCAACATTCATTTCAGCACAGCTTTCCATCCTCAAACAAGTGGCCAAGTCGAGCGAGTCAATCAAATCCTTGAAGATATGCTCAGGGCTTGTGTCATCTCTTTCGGTATGAAGTGGAAGATTGTCTTCCATATGCCGAGTTCTCCTACAACAACAGCTTCCAAGCGAGTCCGGGCAAGGCCCTGTTCGAAATTCTCTATGGCAGAAAGTGCCGTACTCCTCTCAATTGGTCCGAGACAGGTGAACGCCAACTTCTTGGCAACGACTTGATCACAGAAGCCGAAGAAATGTGCAAAGTCATTCGTGAGAATCTCAAAGCCGCGCAATCGCGCCAAAAGAGTTACTATGATAGCAAGCACCGTGACTTGGCTTTTGAAATCGGAGATCATGTCTACCTCCGCGTCTCTCCAATGAAAGGCACTCGTCGCTTCGGTATCAAAGGGAAGCTTGCCCCTAGATACGTGGGTCCTTTCAAGATCATTGGCAAAAGAGGCGACCTCGCCTATCAACTTGAGCTTCCGTCCAACTTCGCGAACGTGCACGATGTGTTTCACGTGTCAGAGCTTCGCAAGTGCTTCAAGACTCCTGAGCGCACTATCAACTTCGAAGAGATCGACCTCCAAGAAGATCTCTCTTATCATGAGCACCCCGTTGCTATTCTTGAAGAAACCGAGCGCAAGACTCGCAACAACTCAATCAAATTCCTGAAAGTGAAGTGGTCACACCATTCCGACCGAGAAGCCACCTGGGAGCGCGAGGATCACCTCTGTTCTGAATATCCGGAGTTCTTTCAGTCCTAGATCTCGGGACGAGATCCTCTTGTAGTGGTGGAGTGTTGTAACACCCCGGATGTATCTTTCCATCTTTGTAACTCCAACTCTTGCCATTTTCGGCTATGTGTTATGATATTCCCTCCGTGGTTGGGTTTTGTCTTTTATTTTGCATTTTATTCATGTCATGCATATCATATCATGTCATCATGTGCATCTCATTTGCATACTTGTTCGTCTCATGCATCCGAGCATTTTCCCCGTTGTCTGTTTCGCAATTCGACACTCCCACATGCACCGGCGCACCCCTCTTGTCTCTTTTCATGTGTGGGTGTTAAACATTCTCGGAATGGACCGAGCCTTGCCAAGTGGCCCTTGTATAGCATCAGTAGACCGCCTGTCAAGTTTCGTGCCATTTGGAGGTCGTTTGATACTCCAACGGTTAACCGCATAACCACAAAGGCCTCTTTTGAGTTGCAGCCCAACACCCCTCCAAAACAGCCTAATAACCCATCTAAGTCACTTCCATGCTCTCCGTCGTCGGATCACGATCGTATGGGCGAAAACTACACCTCATTTGGACACTCCTAGCTCCCTCTACCTATAAAAACACCTCCCCCTCCGAAATTCTGGATCAAACCCTAGCCACCGCTCCCCTCTCGCCGTCGGACGTGTCCGATTCGGGCCGGACACGTCCGCCCACCGCCCCGGACCAACCAGGAGCTGCCAC
>NC_041393.1:501562557-501598499 GCF_002162155.2 Triticum dicoccoides | reverse complement strand
GCGCCGCCAGGCCCCCGCCTCGGCCGGGCCTCGTCGCGGCTCAGCCCCGTCGCCCCGAAGTCCGCGCTTCCCCGCGCCCATCTCCTCCCGCGCCGGTGACGCCCTCCGCCGCCGCGCTCCGCGCCTCGCCGCCGGCCGCCGTCGCCTCCCCGTCCGCCGCCGGCTCCCCCACGGCCCACACCGCGCCGGCCTCCGCCGGATTCGGCCTTCCCCGAGCTCCTCTCCGTCCTCCTCCGGCCGTCCTCTCCGGCGAGTCTCCGGCGTGCCTCGGCCTCCGTGCGAGCCAGATCGGATCTGGACCCCTAGGGTTGACTTCTTCTCCCCCAAAATCCACTAAGTCTTTTTCTGTCAGTAATTTTGTTGCATGTTCGTTCCACCACAACTTTGCACCCGTGGCTCCGTTTTGGGCGTGTAGCATACCAGATTGTTTGCCTCGACGAGTACATCATTTAATCTCATTGCATCATTTTCATTTGAGCTCATCTTGATGCCCGAAATGCTGTTGGACGAGGGCTATGTGATGTTAGTTTCAGATTCTTATCAGAACATGCACTTTTGTCATTTTTGCCATGATTGATGTGTGCACCTTATGTACTTGAGCCCTACATGTGTTTTGAACTATGCCATGTCATCTTTACAGAGGTGCTTACTATGTATTTTTGTGATCAATGTGGTGACTAGCACAAGCATGCAAACTAGGCTTCGCGATGTTGCTGCTTTTAGTCCCTGTTCTGCTGTTATTTTGATGCCATGTAAACATGTTGCTACAGAGAGATCCATGCATATTTTGAGATACTTCAGTAAGGGTGTTTTGAACATATGGTTATGCTCTATCCATCCATGCATGTTGATAACTTGCTCTGAACATTGCTTCGTGATGCTGTTTATGCCATGTCCAACCTGATATTTTTTTGCACTTTCGCCATGCTTGTTTGACCCTGTTGTGGTGTGATTTAGCCGTAGCTCAGTGTTCCTCTTTTGTTAAGCATCTCCTGTAGATCACTGCCATATGATTTTTTTTATGTTGGGGTGCTGTAGCATAGTTTCTTGTTGCATGCTAAGTAGCATCGTGCTGTTAATCGCAGATTTGTGCCATTCTTGTTTTTCTTGCTATTTGCAAACCGTGCATCCGTTCCCGGTGATCTTTATATCGATTTCAACCGAAATCACCTCATCTTTCCAGAGGCATACTTGGTTTGCCAAGTTGATGCCTTGTTAATCCTTTTTCCTCCCGGAGCACGCATATGCATTGCATATCACATCTCGCATATCATGACATGTATTGCATCATGTTGCTTGGGCATTGCACCGTGATTTATTGTGGTTCCTTTGCTTTTGTTCTTGCCTTGGGTAGAGCCGGGAGACGAGTACGTGCACGAGGAACCTGTTGAGAACGCTTACGAGGATCAAGCCTTCGACAACTCTGAGAACCTTGCAGGCAAGATGACCATACCTTCGATATCACTTATATCTTTGCTTTGCTAGTTGCTCGCTCTACCGCTATGTTAGCTCTATCTACCACTGTTTATCATGCCTCCCTATTGCCATGTCAAACCTCTAACCATCCTGTCCTAGCAAACCGTTGTTTGGCTATGTCACCGCTTTTGCTCAGCCCCTCTTATAGCGTTGTTAGTTGCAGGTGAAGATGAAGTTTGTTCATGGTCGGAACATGGATATTTTGGGATATCACAATATCTCCTGTTTATTTAATGCACCTTATATACTTGGTAAAGGGTGGAAGGCTCGGCCTTATGCCTGGTGACTTGTTCCACTCTTGCCGCCCTAGTTTCCGTCATACCGGTGTTATGTTCCTTGATTTTGCGTTCCTTACACTGTTGGGTGATTTATGGGACCCCCTTGACAGTTCGCTTTGAATAAAACTCCTCCAGCAAGGCCCAACCTTGGTTTTACCATTTGCCACCTAAGCCTTTTTCCCTTGGGTTTTCGCGAGCCCGAGGGTCATCTTTATTTTAACCCCCCCCCCCCGGGCCAGTGCTCCTCCGAGTGTTGGTCCAAACTAGAGCACCGTGCGGGGCCATTCCTTGGAAACTTGGATTACGTCGGTACCTGTACGCTTAGCTTATCCGGTGTGCCCTGAGAACGAGATATGTGCAGCTCCTATCGGGATTTGTCGGCACAGTGGGTGGTCTTGCTGGTCTTGTTTTACCATTGTCGAAATGTCTTGCGAACCGGGATTCTAAGACTGATCGGGTCTTCCCGGGAGAAGGTATATCCTTCATTGACCGTGAGAGCTTCTGATGGGCTAAGTTGGGACACCCCTGCAGGGTATATTATCTTTCGAAAGCCGTGCCCGCGGTTATGAGGCAGATGGGAATTTGTTAATGTCCGGTTGTAGATAACTTGACACTTGACTTCATTAAAATGCATCAACCGTGTGTGTAGCCGTGATGGTCTCTTCTCGGCGGAGTCCGGGAAGTGAACACGGTTTGTGTTATGTTTGACGTAAGTAGTTTCAGGATCACTTCTTGATCGCTTCTAGCTTCTCGACCGTTGCGTTGCTTCTCTTCTCGCTCTCACTTGCATATGCTAGCCACCATATGTGCTTAGTGCTTGCTGCAGCTCCACCATATTACCCCTTTTCCTACCTATGAGCTTAAATAGTCTTGATCTCATGGGTGTGAGATTGTTGAGTCCTCGTGACTCACAGATTCTACCAAAACAGATGCAGGTGCCGAGGATACCAGCATAGATGGCGCAACTGAGCTCAAGTGGGAGTTTGATGAGGCCCTTGGTCGTTACTATGTATCGTTTCCAGATGATCAGTAGCGGAGCCCAGTCGGGACGATCGGGGATCTAGCATTTGGGGTTGTCTTCTTTTCATTTGGATTTGACCGTAGCCGGTCTATGAGTGTATTTTGAATGATGTATGATCTTAATTATGTATTGTGTGAAGTGGCGATTGTAAGCCAACTCTCTTTATCCCATTCTTGTTCATTACATGGGATTGTGTGAAGATGACCCTTCTTGCGACAAAACCACCATGCGGTTATGCCTCTAAGTCGTTGAGGGAGTCCTGGACTAGGGGGTGTCCGGATAGCCGAACTATCATCATCGGCCGGACTCCAAGACTATGAAGATACAAGATTAAAGACTTCGTCCCGTGTTCGGATGGGACTTTCCTTGGCGTGGAAGGCAAGCTTGGCGATACGGATATGTAGATCTCCTACCATTGTAACCAACTCTATGTAACCCTAGCCCTCTCCGGTGTCTATATAAACCGGATGGCTTTGGTCGGTAGGACGAACAACAATCATACCATAGGCTAGCTTCTAGGGTTTAGCCTCCTTGATCTCGTGGTAGATCTACTCTTGTAACACACATCATCAATATTAATCAAGCAGGACGTAGGGTTTTACCTCCATCAAGAGGGCCCGAACCTGGGTAAAACATCGTGTCCCTTGTCTCCTGTTACCATCCGCCTAGACGCACAGTTCGGGACGCCCTACCCGAGATCCGCCGGTTTTGACACCGACATTGGTGCTTTCATTGAGAGTTCCTCTGTGCCGTCGCAATCAGGAAGGATGCCTTTTCCCGTCTTTAAAGACGGCGTCGTCATCAAGGGAGCTTTGGCTGCCGACCAAACTATCCGGCTAGGTGGTTTTCTTATGACCGCCTGTTTGGCCACCGCTCCGATGATGACCTCTCAGGTCACCAAAAGCAATCGTCACATCAGCTCGGAATTTGCCGAGCAGCTAGATCTGATGGAGCTCTCCTCTGTAAACGAGCTCTTGGATCGCATCGCGGCCCTTGGAGTCGCTACAGACTACGATCAGATTGGGCTTAAAACCGATCTGAGAGAAATTAACTCTCCCTAGGCTACCCACCACATTGTTGTGGTAGAGGAACAATGCGGCGACTCTTCTTCTATGTTAAAAACCAGCTATGTCCGGATTCCCGATCCCTCCATGCCGGATTCCCACGGAGGGACGGACGTCAATCAAATACTAAACCTTAAGTCAGGCATCGGACCAGATTCGTTGGAAAGCATCCAACAAACCAAGCTTCCAAATCCGGAAACTTCTTGGCCTTTGAGCCTCAGATCGGGCAGGGTTCCGAACTTAATTCCACCCGCCCACCCAAACATAAGCGATCTATCTCAAATACGGCAAGAGCCCGATGAAACAGTACATCATTACTGGGCCAGATTCCTCCTGGTTATGAACAGGATAAAGGACTGCCGTGAAGAAAGCGCGATTTCAACTTTCTGCAACAATTGCACGGACAAGGGAATCATAAACGCCATAAGTCGTCGCGAAGTTACACGCTTCGCTGACCTAGCGACCATTGTACAAAAATATTGTGCGATGGAGAGTGCCTGGAAAACCGAAACCAGGTTTTGGGACAATCCGGCCCTGAATACAACTGCAGTCCGAAATAAAAGGGTGCGTCATGCTCAAGCACCTGGATTAAAAACCAAAAAGCTAAAACCCCCTAAAGGGCACGAAACTGTACTGGAGGGATGGCTCAACGGACCCTGCAAAATCCACAGTACGGAGGGCGCCACTCCAACACATAGCCTTTGAGCATGTTGGATACTACGGCAGGTGGCCAAAAGTGGCAAAGGCTTTCTAGCCCCGGGCAACCAGCCCAGCAGTACCAGTACGGTATTAACAGTCTTCAAGACTTTCGCATCAAATAACATGCGGAAGCGAACAATCCATAGCCTCACCGAAGTCTACCAAGTAGCAACAACAAATCCATGGAGCGACACGGCTATCACCTTCAATGCCAGCGATGAACCTAAATTCCGAACAGCTCGAGCACCAGCCGCATTGGTCCTCAGTCCGATAGTGGACGGCTTTCGTCTTACCAAGGTACTCATGGATGGCGGCAGCGGATTAAACCTCATCTATGAGGAAACCCTTCAAAAAATGGAAATTGACTGGAGCGAGCGAAGCAGCACAACCTTCAGGGGAATAATCCCTAGTCGAGGAGTACGCCGCACAGGAAAAATCACACTAGACGTAGTGTTCGGCTCGCCGGACAACTACAGGTCCGAAGAGGTCACGTTCCAAGTGGCCCCATTCGGCAGCGGATATCACGCCTTGTTAGGGCGAGAGGCATTCACAATCTTCCAAGCTATACCCCATTACGGGTACATGAAGCTCAAAATGCCCGGGCCCAATGGAATAATCACTCTCGTCAGTGATCCAGATATAGCACTCCACGCTGAAAATAAGACAGCCGCACTGGCCCTAGAGGCATTATCCGAAGCCCTAGCGGCAGAAGAACTCACTGCGCTACGCTCCATGGTGGATAGGGATGATGTGATACTCGATAAGAGGTCTAAGTCCACCTATTTTAAACTAGCAGATGAAATAGTCAAATTCCAGGTCCATCCAACGGACCCCACAAAGACAGCCTCCATTGGGCACAATTAAATCCTGATGTAGAAGCCGCACTACGAGAATTCCTTCGGGAAAATTGGGACATTTTCGCCTGGCACCCTTCAGACATGCCAGGAATCCCACGCAGGCTGGCAGAGCACAGCCTAAATATCCTAAAAGGATTTAAGCCAGTCAAACAGGCTCTTCGGCAATTTTCCGAACCCAAAAGACAGGCAATGGGAGAGGAGCTAGCCAAGCTCTTAGAAGCCGGATTCATCAGAGATATAAAACATCCGGACTGGCTAGCCAACCTGGTAATGGTACCCAAAAAGGACAAATCCTGGCGCCTTTGTGTCGATTTCAAAGACCTTAACAAGGCCTGTCCAAAGGACCCTTTCCCTCTCCCTCGCATCGACCAAATCACCGATGCTACCGCAGGGCACGATTCATTGTGCTTCCTCGACGCATACTCCGGATACCATCAAATCAAGATGGCGGAAAAAGACCAGGCTGCAACGGCATTCATTACTCCATACGGACCATTCTGCTTCAACACAATGCCCTTCGGACTCAAAAACGCCGGCGCAACATATCAGCGCATGATTCAGACATGTCTGGCTACCCAGATAGGCAAAACGGTAGAGGCATACATACACGATGTGGTCGTCAAGACCAAACACGTCGAAACTCTAGTAGACGACTTGAGGGTGACATTCGACAACCTCCGAGCATATGACATTAAGCTCAACCCGGAAAAATGTGTTTTCGGCGTACCAGCCGGAAAGCTCTTGGGCTTCATTGTATCCGGTAGAGGAATTGAAGCAAACCCAGCCAAGATCCAAGCTCTGTCACAATTGGCTATCCCAAAAGACCTCAAGCAAATACAAAAACTAACTGGATGCGTGGCGGCTCTAAGCCGCTTCATCTCCCGTTTGGGAGAAAAGGCACTGCCCCTCTATCGCCTCCTCCGACGCACCGAACACTTCGAATGGACGGATGCTGCCGCAGCCGGACTAGAAGAAATTAAGACCGTATTGGCAACAAATCCGGTCCTGGTCGCGCCCAACCTGGGCGAACCTATGTTATTATACATCGCGGCAACACATCAAGTTGTCAGCACCGCACTCGTCGTCGAACGAGAAACAGAAGGGCACAAATTTCCTCTTCAAAAACCAGTGTACTACGTATCCACTGTCTTAACTCCATGCAAGTCCCGTTACCCACATTATCAAAAGATAGCGTATGCGGTGTTCATGGCATCCCGGAATCTGCGACACTACTTTCAAGAGTGTTCCATAAGGTGGCCTCCGAAGTACCTCTCAACGATATTATAAACAATCACGACGCGACGGGCAGTATTGCAAAATGGGCCATTGAGCTCTTACCATTTGACATAACCTACAAACCACGGCAAGCTATAAAATCGCAAGTTTTGGCTGACTTCATCGCCGAATGGACCAAAGCCGAACTCCCTAAAGAGTACGGTGCATACTCCAATTGGATCATGCATTTCGATGGCTCCAAAATGTTGGCTGTCTTGGGAGCTGGCGTCGTCTTGACGTCCCCAACCGGAGACACAGTCCAATATGTGCTTCAAATAATGTACACGGACTCCAACAATGCAGCCGAATACGAGGCCCATCTACATGGCCTCCGGATGGCAATCTCCATGGGTATTCAACGCCTAGAGGTGCATGGGGATTCAAACCTCGCAATATCCCAAGTAAATGGAGACTTTGACGCCAAGGATCCGAAAATGGCAGCCTACCATAACGCCATCCTAAAAATGTCAGCCCGGTTCGAAGGACTCGAATTCCACCATGTAGCCCGGGATAATAAGCAGGCAGCAGACGTGTTGGCACGCATCGGCGCAAAACGCGACACCGTCCCTCCAAACATCTTCCTGGAGCGGCTCTTTAAGCCATCCGTATTATGGGAAGAGTAGTCCAGAAATAACAATCTGGAACCAACTGCATCGCCTAACACAGAACATTCTGACACAATCGGTGGCTCAGCCAATGAAATAACAGATTCAGCCCACGAAATACTGGCAGTAATTGCCCTGTGGACGGAACCATTCCTAGCCTACTTAATCAGGCAGGAACTTCCCGAAGACCAAAATGAGGCCCGCTGCATAGTTCGGTGATCTAAAGCCTACAAGGTCCATGAGGGAGAACTTTATAAGAAAAGCACAACCGGAGTCCTTCAAAGGTGTATCTCCGAAGAGGAAGGGCGAAATCTCCTGGCTGAAATTCATGCCGGACTCAGCGGGCACCATGCCGCCGCCCGGGCCCTTGTAGGCAAGGCCTTCCGTACAGGATTTTATTGGCCGGCCGCCCGGGCAGATGCTCGGGACTTAGTCCAACGATGCGTCGGTTGCCAGCTCTTTGCTAATCAGAGCCACATGCCACCCACCGCCCTCAAAACTATACCCATCACTTGGCCGTTCATGGTCTGGGGGCTTGACATGGTTGGACCCCTTAAAGGGGGAACCCACAAGCACAAATACTTATTGGTCATGGTGGACAAATTCACCAAATGGATAGAGGCCAAGCCGGTTAAAACGGCAGAATCCGGACCTGTGATAGACTTCATATCCGGGGTAGTACACCGTTTTGGCGTCCCCCACAGCATCATCACTGATAACGGCATGAATTTCACGGCCGACGAGGTTAAACTCTGGTGCAAAAATATGGGCATCAAGCTCGACTACGCTTCAGTCTACCACCCTCAAACTAACGGTCAAGTGGAACGAGCAAATGGTCTAATCATGAGCGGCATCAAACCCAGATTAGTGCGGTCCCTCACGAAATCTTACACGCACTGGGTAGAGGAGCTCGACTCCGTACTCTGGGGGCTGCGGACCACGCCAAACCGCACAACCGGATTCACACCATTTTTTATGGTATACGGCGCTGAGGCAGTTTTGCCCTGCGATATAATTCATGACTCACCTCGCGTGCGCATGTACGAGGAAAGGGAAGACGAGTTGGATCGGCAGGATAGTTTGGACGCTTTGGAGGAGGAGCGCGACGTGGCAAAATCCCGTTCCGCATTCTATCAACAGCAGGCTCGAAGATATCAAAGCAGAGAAGTACGGGCCAAAACTTACAATGTTGGCGAGCTAGTTCTACGCCTGCTGGACAAGAAAAAGGACAAACTTAAGCCCAAATGGGAAGGTCCCTTCATCATAGACCAAGTCCTTACCGGCGGTGCATATCGTCTATGCAACGCATCTGACAACCGACTCGAGCCAAACCCATGGAATGCAGCCCGTCTCCGAAGATTTTACGCCTAGCACCGGACTCAGGGTTCGTCTCCTTCCTCCGTCCACCTTTCATTTTTTTTCGTTGTCTTTGTTTTCCCTCCTTTTTCCCTCCTTTTTCAGGACAAACCCCTTGAGGGCTGATATGCGCTTTGTTCGCACTCACTCGATGTGTTACTCGCACTCGTTATACCTGGGGGCTTCTTTAACAGAAGCTTATTTCTATGGGCTTCATGCCCAACACATGTGTCATACTTCCGCATGTACCTTTTGATCACCATTATATGCATCGATATGACTTAAGTTTTGGCCAAGCCGGGTTGCCTGGCTCCTGTGCTTACCCCTACGTTCCCGATTGTTCAGCTAGGAGGTAAAGGGAGCACCTCTGCGATTGTTATTGTCGGGTCAGCCGGATGTGTACATCAGACTGGGTGAAGCCGAAGGCTAGCATTCTTAAGGGGATATTCGGTCGGTGACCTGAAAGATGATTTATTACTTACTTATTTATCTGCCCCCAGATGCTTTTTCTGCTATTTTCGCAGTCAGGACATGCACTTTAGGGCATGCCTCCCAGGGAAAGGAACCCTTAACAGAACTATTCTCCCTGGAAGATGTTTCTTACTAACCATGTAATATAACATAGCTAGTTGGGCACTTGTCTGATAAAGCAATTATGACCCCTATGCCTTGTCTCCATGCACGCCTCGGTTCTTTTATAACCGTAAGGGTATTCGGACATACTCCGGACTGTTGGGTCCCGAGGTTGAAGAGAAAGGGTCTGCAAAGACAAACGATCTACAATCCGGCTAGAAGGCATTCTATATGTCATTTTCAAATTACATCGTCAAGCTGACTGATTGTACTCCTCTTCAATCCCATCTAACAGGCTGTCTAATTTATAGTCCTGTTGGGAATATTTCGTGGCCAACTCTACTTGGCCGTACATCAAGCTCACGGGGATCTCCTTCCCATCGGGCCCCACAGGTCCGACCTCGGCCATGTGGTTTGGGTCAGCCTTCGGGTACCGCGTCTTCACCATGGCCCAGGCCTCCCTGGCGCCTTGACGGCAGGCCGATATCTTCCACAGACGGAGATGTCGCCGTACTCCTTGAAGCTTCTCAGCAAGCCCTCCAAGGCCCTCAGGTAGGGAGACGGAAGGCCATAAGGCCTGGACGACGCCGCTCATCGCCTGCCGAACATGTTCATGTAGTTGCAGCAGCTCGGGAAGAGGGTCTCCCGTGGAACCAGGCATCTCCTCCGCCGGACGACCCGTGAGCACACCTACAGACACATTTCTATCAATCGACTTCCTCGCCGAACTCTTCTTTTCAAAAGAGTTTGCTCAAGCACTTACTATAAATGCCGCGACGAAGCCGCCGATTCTCCTTTACGGAGTTAGACAGCTGGACCCGAACATCTTTTAGTTCTTCGCCCAGCTGGGTGTTGGCATCTTGGAGTTTGTTCCTCTCCTGCTGCACCCTCATAAGCACCCTCTCGCCGGCCTTCAACTGGCGCAGCAGCTGTTGCTTGTCCGGATCTAGTCTGGCACCCTCTGCAATATTATTGTCAGACTATACACACATGCCACACTTCATAAACTACTTCTCTTTTCAAAATATGAATTACCAGAGGGGGTCTCCGTGGCTCCCCCGGCAGCGGCTAGTGCGGCCTCAAGTTGGGCCTTGCATTCTTGAAGCTCCTGGGACAGGTGGGTATTCTTCTTGGTAAGATCCTGCATTACAAATGATCCTTAAATCAGTTAGTTTAACTATTTTAAGTCTCGGGGGCTACTGGCATATATAACTATTAAAATTCCTCACCTGTATGTCTTTTACATACTGCTCCATGGCTCTGGTTAAACCATCTTGAGCAGCACGGAGGTGCGCGTCTCCCACATTAAAGGCATTCAACGCCTCTAGGGAGAAACACGCGTCACGAAGAACTGTCCGACGGCGCGTGTGATTCATTGCGCTCTCCACCTTAGACCTGGTGGCGGACAACCTGTCGGCATCCTCCGTTGGAGGAGCATCCGGCTCGCGCCTTGCGCTTGCCTCCCCCTCCGGACCAGGCGTTCGAGCCTGGCTGGCGGAGGCTTGGTTGGCACCCTCTCCGGACTCAGTCCGGCGAGCGCTCTTTCTCCTGGAAGAATCATGAGAATTAATATACCTCCCATGAGTCTTTCCCTTAAAAGACAATGGTGCACCATACCTTTGCGGCGGCGTTTTGATTCGCGCCGCACTCCTCTTCCGCCTGCTAGGCCGCACTGACCTCGTTTGGTTAGTCGCCGCGGGCTCGGCTTCCCGCTGTAAAGGCACCTCCTGCGAAGCACCATTGGTACACGGTGGTCAGGAATAAGCATTAAAAAAGTAACGGTGTCAGGACTTCGGTCGTACTCACCTGGGAAGCCGGACATAAACCGGGGTAGTCAGCCGTAATGGCGACTAAAGCATTGTATGCTGAGCTGGTGGAACACCCCGTCAATCAAATCCACCTTTATGTACGGATCCTCTTCGGAGGCCGGATCAAGGAATCTTCCCGGATCCTCGGGTTGTGGAGTTGGGCTTTCTATGCCCTCCACATCCCGGCGCAGCTCCTGTGTCGAAATCATAAAGTAAGACACTTATCATTGAAAGCACGGATCAGATATATAAGC
This sequence comes from Triticum dicoccoides, assembly GCF_002162155.2. Classification (NCBI taxonomy): domain Eukaryota; kingdom Viridiplantae; phylum Streptophyta; class Magnoliopsida; order Poales; family Poaceae; genus Triticum; species Triticum dicoccoides. Next base: position 501,587,233 of record NC_041393.1, on the reverse strand, counting down.
GTCCGCTTACCCAGCTCCGAGGGTTATTCATGGAGAATCCATTCAATGGATTCGTGCGGAGGAAGTCCTCCTTCTCCCCCTTGTACAAGCCGGACAGGATCTTCACCAGATCGGCGGCCGACCCCGGCCCCGTGCGGCCATGACGGGTGGCGTCATTCTCCCCGTTGAAATCCCACATGGAGTGGCCCCTATATTGGAGCGGCTGCACCCCTCCCATAATGCATGTGGCCATGACTCCAATCATGGTTAATCCGGAATGGGCTAGTAACCGTATCCGGCCCATCAGATAGTGGACGCTCCTGTCATATTCCCGTTGAGGGCTCCATGGGCGCCAACTCGGGCGTTTCTTCAGAGGAGCGTTGCTAAACTCCGGGAGGCCGATCCGAACTAGATCCGGCAGTGGGGCGTCTTCCATATAGAACCACTCCGAAGGCCAGTCTTCAGACGCCTTCTTCGGGGTTCCGGATAGATATCCGGTCCCAGCGATGCGCCATATTTCGGCTCCGCCCACTTGATATATCGACCCCTCGTAAGAACGGGGTACGAGGCAAAACAGCCTCTTCCACAGCACAAAATGGGGCTCGATGCCCAAGAATAGCTCGCAAAGAGCTACAAAGCCCGCGATGTGCAAAATGGAGGCGGGCGTGAGGTGGTGAAGTTGGAGTCCATAAAACTCCAGGAGCCCCCGGAGAAACGGATGTATAGGAAATCCGAGTCCCCTTATTAAGTAGGGGACGAAGCATACCCGCTCTCCTTTGGAGGGATTGGGGACGCTCTCCGCCTGCTTCCCACCCCTGTAGGTGGCCAGTCCGGCTCGAACCGGAACCATAAAGGTCGGGGGAAGGTATCCCTCTGCTTGGAGCGTCACTAACTCGCTATGCGGGACTGAGCATCTCCTCCAATCTCCTGGCTGAGGACTGGGAGCGCGAGAAGAGGAGCCGCGTCGACTGTCCATGTTGAAATGGATTTTTTGTCAGATGCGCCTCGATGAGTACTTGCGGAAGGAGGATGGTGTGATTTGGATCTGGATCCTCGCCTCTCTTATAGGCAGCTTATTCACGCAGCTAGGGGGTGAAACGTAAGAATACCCTGGCTTTTCGCATTCGTACGACACGTGGAAGAAGGCCATTATTGGACGTAGAAGCCAAGGAGCGCAACATTTATGAAGCAACCGGACACTATCTGGCAAACACATGAAACATCAAGGAGAACCCGCCTTGCAAACACCAAAGACAACATACGCGCCGGACTCGTCATCATTGAAGCCTGGTTCGGGGGCTACTGAGGGAGTCCTGGACTAGGGGGTGTCCGGATAGCCAAACTATCATCATCGGCCGGACTCCAAGACTATGAAGATACAAGATTGAAGACTTCGTCCCGTGTCCGGATGGGACTTTCCTTGGCGTGGAAGGCAAGCTTGGCGATACGGATATGTAGATCTCCTACCATTGTAACCGACTCTGTGTAACCCTAGCCCTCTCCGGCGTCTATATAAACCGGATGGATTTAGTCTGTAGGACGAACAACAATCATACCATAGGCTAGCTTCTAGGGTTTAGCCTCCTTGATCTCGTGGTAGATCTACTCTTGTAACACACATCATCAATATTAATCAAGCAGGACGTAGGGTTTTACCTCCATCAAGAGGGCCCAAACCTGGGTAAAACATCGTGTCCCTTGTCTCCTGTTACCATCCGCCTAGACACACAGTTCGGGACCCCCTACCCGAGATCCACCGGTTTTGACACCGACAGTCGTGCTTCGACACGTGGGAGATATAGCCGCATCGTGGGTGTTACACCATCCCCCACATGGTGTCCTGCTGTGCTCCATCAAACGCCAGGACCCACACGGAGTGACGCCTGACCTCGTGAGGGAGGACCGCCTCTGCTCCGTAGACGAGGAAGAACGGGGTTTCACCGGTCGACTTGGTAGCAGTTGTGCGGATAGACCACGGCACAGACTGGGGCTCGTCGTACCAGCCCCTGCCGCAGGCCTCCAGCTTCTTCTTGAAGGTCCTGGTTTTGAGGCCTTTCCGGACCTCTGCATTGGCGCGTTCAGCCTGGCCGTTGCTCCGAGGGTGTGCCACCGAAGTGTAGCATATTTGCGTTCCAAGGTTAGCACAATATGTTTTGAAGAGATTGCTGGTGAACTGTGAACCGTTGTCGGTGATGATGCAATTAGGCACCCCGAATCGGCTCACGAGGCCCTTGATGAACTTGACTACAGAGCTAGCTGGGATGGTGCGGACAGCTTCCACCTCTGCCCACTTGGTAAACTTGTTAATGGCGACGTAGAGGTAGCGATAGCCCCCTGGCGCCCAAGGAAACGGGCCCAAAATGTCCAGCCCCCAAATCGCGAACGGCCATGAGAGTGGAATGGTCTGCAGGCCCTGAGCTGGCTGGTGAATCTGCTTGGCGTGGAACTGACAGGCTTCACAAGCCTTCACCAGCTCGATCGCGTCGTTGAGTGCTCTAGGCCAATAAAACCCGCTATGAAACGCCTTGCCGATGAGGGTCCGTGATGATGAGTGGTGCCCACAATCTCCACCGTGAATGTCTACCAGCAACTCCTTCCCCTGCTCCCTGGAGATGCAGCAGGGAAACATCATTTGGCCGCTTCCGGTAGAGCTATCCATCTTGGATGCAGTAGGCCGTGGCCTGCCGGGCCACGCGTTCCGCTTCCTCCTCCTTCTCTGGTAGAGTCCCTTGCATCAGGTAATCCTTGAGTTCCATAGTCCAGCATCCTTCCTGAGGCTCCAGCGCCAGGAGCAAGCGTGCTCCTGAGGTCGGGCCACAGGCCGGAGCTCCTGAGGCAGGCGGTTGAGGGAGTTCCTCCCGAGGTTGCGTTGTGCTTGATAGAGATGGTGCCGCTGAGGGCTTGAAGAGTCGTTCCTCGAAAATGCCAGGCTCTTGAGGCAGCCGCCTTGATGCCCTCTTGGCGATGTCATCAGCCTCCTGATTGGTGCCGCGAGGCACATGCTGCAGCTCCATCCCCAGAAACTACTTTTCCATTTTGCGTACTTCCGCAAGATACACCTCCATGTGCTCGTCCTTGGGCTCGTATACTTTGTTGGAGAAGTTGACGAGAAGCTGCGAGTCACCCTTCATGATGAGGCACTTTACCCCCAATGCTGTTGCAGCCTTCAAGCCTGCTATGAGGCCCTCGTATTCTGCTATGTTGTTGGAGACCTTCTCGCCATGCTGGAAACAGAGCTACACGGCATAATAGAGCTTGTCCTGAGTGGGGGATATAAGCACTGCGCCAGCCCTCGCGCCATGTCGCGAGAACGCTCCATCGAAGTACATGACCCAGCCGTCCGGCGCCTCACTTCCTGGGGAAAGTGACCGATCTTCGCCTACTTCGAGCCCTGGCGCCTCTGTCTACTCAGCCATGAAATCTGCAAGTGTGGCTCCTTTGACGACCCTGGTTGTGCTGAATTCCAACTTAAATGCTTGCAACTCGATGTTCCATTCGGCGACCCTTCCAGCTGAGTTGGGACTCCTGAGTACCCTTTCTAATGGATATGACGAGACGACCTTGATGGGGTGATCTTGGAAGTAGTGCCATAGCTTTCGCGAGGCCACTAATAGCACGAGCAAGAGCTTTTGAGGCATGGGTATCGTGCCCTTGCATCCCGCAGTACCGTGCTAACGAAATACACCGGACGCTCGACGAGGGTGGGCGTGCTGACGAGGTCAGTGCCCTCCGGAGGGTCAGGCGCCTCCTGAGACGACGAAGCCCCCAGCACCTGGTTGCCTGGTGCGGCCTCTTCTGCCCTAGGGGCGTCTCCCTCCTGAGGTTGGTCCCCATCTGCCGAGGTCGTGGCCCTCGCAAGGCCTTCTTTGCCTTGTGTTGCCGCGGTCGGGGTTGCGACCGATGCGGCCTTGACCCGGTGCTCCTCCCGGACCACCACCAGAGCTGCACTGGCGGAGTAGGGCGTGGCGGCGAGGTAGAGCACCAAGGGCTCCTGAGGGCGTGGAGCCACCATCACCGGAGGGTTGGTCAGGTACTTCTTGAGATCTTGGAACGCTTTGTCAGCCTCTTGAGTCCATTCGAACGGACCCTTCTTCTTCATCGTCTTGAAGAAGGGCAGGGCACGTTCCCCCAGCTTGGAGATGAAGCGCCCTAACGCGGTTACTCGCCCGGTGAGCTTCTGCATTTCCCTGAGGGTTTTCGGCGGACTCATGTCTTCGATTGCCTTGACCTTCTCTGGGTTAGCCTCGATACCTCTGTAGGACACAAGGAAGCCCAGAAGCTTGCCAGAAGGAACACCGAACACGCACTTCTCCGGGTTGAGCCGCAGGTCCACCTCGCGAAGGCTTGCGAAGGTTTCTTCTAGGTCCCGTATCAGGGTCTTGGCCTCCCGAGACTTCACCACAATGTCATCGACGTAGGCCTCGGCGTTTCTCCCGAGCTGCCGGCCCAAGGCGATATGCATCAGTCGCTGAAAGGTTGCGGCTGCGTTGCGCAATCCGAACGGCACGCAGGTGTAGCAGTACACCCCGCACGGGGTCAGGAAGGCTGTTTTCTCCACATCTTCTACCGCCATCTTGATTTGATGGTAGACAGAGAAGGCATCCAGGAAGCACAACAGGTCGCACTCGGCGGTGGAGTCGACGATCTGGTCAATGCGGGGGAGCGGGAACGGGTCTTGAGGGCAGGCCTTGTTGAGGTTGGTGAAGTCGACGCACATGCGCTCCTTTCCTCCTTTCTTTGGCACAACGACATGGTTTGCCAGCCACTCCAGATAGCGAACCTTGCGAATGACTCCCGTGGCTTCTAGCTTGCGGGTTTCTTGGACAATGAAGGCCTGCTTCTCGGTGGACTGCCGCCTTGCTTTCTGCTTCACGGGGCGCACATTCGGGCACACGTTCAGGTGGTGCTCGATCACCTCCCTCGGGACCCCTGCTAGCTGCCTGGGTTCCCATGCAAACACCTCCTTGTTCACACGCAAGAATTTCACCAGAACCTCCTCTTTCTCGGGGTCGAGATTGGCGCCTATGGTGAAGGTGGCACCAGAGGATCCACCTTCATTGACTGGCACCTGCTTAGTTTCCGCCTTGTCTTGGGTGAACAACTGCTTCTTCTTGGTTGGCGCTGCCCCCTTGGCCTTGAGGGTGTTGGCGCCGGTGGGTTGCGCCACCACGGCAGCCTTGAAGGTGAGCTTGAGCGCCTGCAGAGCATCCTTTGTATCTCCAGCCACGATGAGGACGCCGCTGCTCCCGGGCATCTTCATGAGGTTGTAGGTCGGGTGAGTCGCTGCCATGAACTGGGCCAAGGCAGGGTAGCCAAGAATGGCGTTGTATGGGAGGCTGATGGGGGCGATGTCGAAGTCGACCAGATCCGTGCGGAAATTGTCGTGGGTGCCAAAGGTCACCGGGAGGCGGATCTGCCCCAGGGAGCCAGTGGAACTGCCTCCGACGCACGAGAAAGACTTGCTGGGTTGGAGTCGCTCCAGGGGCACGTGGAGGAGGCTGAAGGCCTCCATCGAGAGCACGTTGAGGCTGGCACCGCCGTCAATGAGGGTCCTGGTGACAGCCACCTGGCAGATGGTCGGAGTGCACAGCATCGGGAGCGCACCCGAGCAGGTGGTGTTGGTGGGGTGATCGTCCAAGCTGAAGGTCAAGTCGGCCTTGGGTGCTACCCAACCCGGAGGGGCTTCGCGGTGCGTGAGGGCGGCGCCGATCTGGCAGACGAACGGCTTGACATGGCGGCTCGAAGGTGGCGCTTGCGAGTCGCCCAGGAGAGATGTGATGACCGGGGGCGCTGGCGCAGCATGATGGGCGAGGAAGAGGTTGCGCAGCTCCTCCCAGGAGGCCACCGAAGCCGTTGGCAGGTGGAGCAGCCACATGCGCGGGACACCTGTGAGGGCCATGGGAAACTAGTTAGCCATGACCCTATCGTCGCCCCCGGCCTTGAGGACGGCCTCCTCATACGCCATCAGGAAAGCTAGCGGATCCGTCGCGCCACCGTAGCGCGGCGGCATCTCTGGCTTGAACTTGTTCGTCCACCGCACCTGTCGCAAGGCGGGGACCAAGGCTCGGAGCCCCCTGGCACCAGCGCCGGCAGCCGGAGCGGGCGGCGCGTTGTCCGCCATGAGGGCGAAGCGCCGTGTTGATGGAGAGCGGGTCGACGGAAGGGAGAGCTCCGGTGCACCCCTACCTGGCGCGCCAAATGTCGGATATCAGGTTCTGGCAAAACCCTTAAGGTTCAAACTCTGGGGTGCGCGCGAAGATCTTTCCCCTACCGATCCACGTCCAATGCCTCGCTGCGAATCTAACCTAGGCGATGAACAACGCAAGTGACACAGGGTTTATACTGGTTTAGGCCACCGTTGTGGTGTAATACCCTAATCCAGTGTGTGGTGTGCTGGATTGCCTCAGGGGATGATGATGAACAGTACAAAGGAAGAACGGCCTCGCTAGGAGAGGTGTTCTTGTGGTGGTGGTCTACTTGCAAAGGATTCAATCCCCTTCTACTGTGGTGGCTATCTCTATATATAGAGGCCCTGGTCCTCTTCCCGAATATTGAGCGGGAAGGGAGCCAACAACGGCCATTTTGAAGGGGAACATCTAGTACAAGTTATCCTGACTAAAGTTGGTCTTCGGCTGCCAAAGGCACTGGCGATGATGCCGTCTTGGGCTCCACGGTGACCTTCGTCCTGCCGCTCTGCTGGTCTTGGTCTCGTTGCACTGAAATGGTAACCTTTGCCTGATGCCTCGGTACTCCGCGCCTGCGCTTGCCCCCTTTGCACCAAAGAGGAAACAAGGACACTGCGTAGGCCGGCGCCCGCTTGGCGCCCGCCTGGTCTCGATCGTCATGGCTTGCGTCACCAGCACCTCGCGAGGTACCCCTGCCTTGATCTCTCCGCCTCCTCGTGAGCCTACCTGGTGAGGCCGTCCCTGAGGAAGCCTTGCGTTGCCCGCCCCGCGAGGCTTGGCCCCTCGCGAGGGTCTTGACCTTGAGTTGATGAAGATGGGCCATACTGGGCCACCACTTGAGCCACACCACAGGCCGCGGGCAGGCAAGTCTGGGGACCCCCCCTCCCAGAACGCCGACATATGACAAAGGGAACAATGTATGTTGTTATGCGGTTCAACCGATAAAGATCTTCGTAGAATATGTAGGAGCCAATATGGGCATCCAGGTTTCGCTATTGGTTATTGACCAGAGAAGTGTCTCGGTCATGTCTACATAGTTCTCGAACCCGTAGGGTCCGCACGCTTAACATTCATTGACGATATAGTATTATATGAGTTACGTATGTTGATAACTGAATATTGTTCGGAGTCCCGGATATGATCACGGACATGACGAGGAACTCCGGAATGGTCCGGAGATAAGGATTGATATATGGGATAATAGTGTTTGGTCTCTGGAAGGGTTCTGGAATTCACCGGAAGGGGTTCCGGTTGTTTCCCGAAATGTTTGGGTACGAGAACACTTTATTTGGGCCAAAGGGGAAGCCCACAAGGTATTTGGAAAGCGCAAAAGGAAGTTTTGCGGAGTCCAGGGGCTAGACGCCAGGGTCCCTGGCGTCTGGGTCTACGCCGGGAACCCTGGTGTCTGGCCCTAGAGTCCGAGAAGGACTCTTGCCTTTCGGGTGAAACCGACTTTGTGGAGGCTTTTACTCCAAGTTTTGACCCCAAGGCTCAACATATAAATAGAGGGGCAGGGCTAGCACCCAAGACACATCAAGAAACACCAAGCCGTGTGCCGGCAACCCCGTCCCCTCTAGTTTATCCTCCGTCATAGTTTCCGTAGTGCTTGGGCGAAGCCCTGCGGAGATTGTTCTTCACCAACACTGTCACCACGCCGGTAATGCTACCGGAACTCATCTACAACTTTGCCCGTCTTGCTGTATCAAGAAGGCGAGGACGTCATCAAGCTGAACGTGTGCTGAACGTGGAGGTGTCGTACGTTTGGTGCTTGATTGGGACGGATCGTGAAGGTGTACGACTACATCAACCGTGTTGATAAACACTTCCGCTTTGCAATCTTCAAGGGTATGAAGATACACTCCCCCTCTCATTGCTATGCATCTCCTAGATAGATCTTGCATGATCGTAGGAAAATTTTGAAATTACTGTGTTACCCAACAGTGGCATCCGAGCCAGGTCTGTGCGTAGATGTTATATATACGAGTAGAACACAAAGTGTTGTGAGCGATAATAGTCATACTGCTTACTAACATGTCATACTTGGATTCAGCGGTATTGTTGGATGAAGCGGCTCAGACCGACATTACGTGTACGCTTACGCGAGACTGGTTCTACCGACGTGCTTTGCACATAGGTGGCTGGTGAGTGTTTGTTTCTCGGACTTTAGTTGAATCGAGTGTGGCTACGCCCGGTCCTTGTTGAAGGTTAAAACATCACACTTGACGAAAAATCGTTGTGGTTTTGATGCGTAGGTAAGAACGATTCTTGCTAGAAGCCCGTAGCAGCCACGTAAAACTTGCAACAACAAAGTAGAGGACGTCTAACTTGTTTTTGCAGGGCTTGCTATGATGTGATATGGTCAAGCATTATGTGATATAATTTGTTGTATGAGCTGATCATGTTTTGTTACAAAGTTATCGGCAACTGGCAGGAGCCATATGGTTGTCGCTTTATTGTATGCAATGCAATCGCCATGTAATTGTTTTACTTTATCGCTAAGCGGTAGCGATAGTCGTAGTAACAATAGATGGCGAGACAACAACGATGCTACGATGGAGATCAAGGTGTCACGCCGATGACGTTGGAGATCATGACGATGCTTCGGTGATGGAGATCATGAGCACAAGATGATGATGGCCATATCATGTCACATATTTTTATTGCATGTGATGTTTATCTTATATGCTTCTTATTTTTTGTAGTTCGGCAGTAGCATTATAAGATGATCCCTTACTAAATTTCAAGGTACAAGTGTTTTCCCTGAGTATGCACCGTTGTGACAGTTCTTCGTGCTGAGACACCACTTTATGATCGGGTGTGATAGGCTCTACATTCACATACAACAGGTGCAAGCCAGTTTTGCACACGCAGAATACTTAGGTTAAACTTGACGAGCCTAGCATATGCAGATATGGCCTCGGAACACTGAGACCAAAAGGTCGAGCGTGAATCATATAGTAGATATGATCAACATAGTGATGTTCACCATTGAAAAGTACTCCATCTCACGTGATGATCGGACATGGTTTAGTTGATTTGGACCATGTGATCACTTAGATGATTAGAGGGATGTCTATCTAAGTGGGAGTTCTTAAGTAATATGATTAATTGAATTTAATTTATCATGAACTTAGTCCTGATAGTATTTTGCAAATTATGTTGTAGATCAATAGCTCGCGTTATAGCTTCCCTATGTTTTTATATGTTCCTAGAGAAAAATAAGTTGAAAGATGATATTAGCAATGATGCGGACTGGGTCCGTGATCTGAGGTCTATCCTCATTGCTGCACAAAAGAATTATGTCCTTGATGCACCGCTAGGTGACAGACCTATTGCAGGAGCAAATGCAGACGTTATGAATGTTTGGCTAGCTCAATATGATGACTACTTGATAGTTTAGTGCACCATGCTTTACGGCTTAGAACCGGGACTTCAAAAACATTTCTGAAACGTCACGGAGCATATGAGATATCAAGAGGTATGAGACCTCTGACAAGTACTTTGCCTAAAAGATGGAGGAGAATTGCTCAACTAGTGAGCATGTGCTCAGAATGTTTGGGTACTACAATTACTTGAATCAAGTGGGAGTTAGTCTTCCAGATAAGCTAGTGATTGACAGAGTTCTCTAGTCACCATCACCAAGTTACTGGAACTTCGTGATGAACTATAGTATGCAAGGGATGACGAAAACGATTCCCGAGCTCTTCGTGATGCTGAAATCGACGAAGGTAGAAATCAAGAAAAAGCATCAAGTGTTGATGATTAAACAAGACCACTAGTTTCAAGAAAAAGGTAAAGGGAAAGAAAGGGAACTTCAAGAAGAATGGCAAGCAAGTTGTCACTCCCGTGAAGAAGCCAAAAGCTGGACCTAAGCCTGAAACTGAGTGCTTCTACTGCAAAGGAAATAGTCACTAGAATTGGAACTGCCCCAAAAATTTGGTGGATAAGAAGGATGGCCAAGTGAACAAAGGTATATTTGATATACATGTTATTGATGTGTACCTTACTAGTGCTCATAGTAACCCCTGGGTATTTGATACTTGTTCGGTTGCTAAGATTAGTAACTCGAAACAGGAGTTGCAGAATAAATAGAGACTAGTTGAGGATGAAATGACGATGTGTGTTGGAAGTGGTTCCAAGATTGATATGATCATCATCACACACTCCTTATACTTTCGGGATTAGTGTTGAACCTAAATAAATGTTATTTGGTGTTTGCGTTGAGCATGAATATGATTAGATCATGTTAATTGCAATACGGTTATTCATTTAAGATAGAGAATAATTGTTATTTTGTTTACATGAATAAAACCTTCTATGGTCATACACCCAATGTTGATGGTTTATTGAATCTCGATCGTGGTAACACACATATTCATAGCATTGATGCCAAAAGATGCAAAGTTGATAATGATAGTGCAACTTATTTGTGGCACTGCTGTTTGGGTCATATCGGTGTAAAGCACAGGAAGAAACTCCATGCTGATGGACTTTTGGAATCACTTGATTATGAATCATTTGATGCTTGCGAACCGTGCCTTATGGGAAAGATGACTAAAACTCCATTCTCCGGAACAATGGAACGATCTAGTGACTTATTGGAAATAATACATACCGAGGTATGCGGTCCAATGAGTGTTGATGCTCATGGCGGGTATAGTTATTTTCTGACCTTCACAGATGATTTGAGCAGATATGGGTATATCTACTTAATGAAACACGAGTCTAAAACATTTGAAAAGTTCAAAGAATTTCAGAGTGAAGTGGAGAATCATTGTAACAAGAAAATAAAGTTTCTATGATCTGATCGTGGAGGGGAATATTTGAGTTACGAGTTTGGCCTTCATTTAAAACAATGTGGAATAGCTTCACAGTTCACGCCACCTGGAACACCACAGCGTAATGGTGTGTGTGAACATCGTAACCGCACTTTATTGGATATGGTGCGATCTATGATGTCTCTTACCGATTTACCACTATCATTTTGGGGTTATGCATTAGAGACAGCTACATTCACGTTAAACGGGGCACCATCAAAATCCGTTGAGACAACGCCTTATGAACTGTGGTTTGCCAAGTAACCAAAGTTGTCGTTTCTTAAAGTTTGGGGCTGCGATGCTTATGTGAAAAAGCTTCAACCTGATAAGCTCGAACCCAAATCGGAGAAGTGCATCTTCATAGGATACCCAAAGGAAACTGTTGGGTACACCTTCTATCACAGATCCGAAGGCAAGATATTCATTGCTAAGAATGGATCCTTTCTAGAGAAGAAGTTTCTCTTGAAAGAAGTGAGTGAGAGGAAAGTAGAACTTGATGAGGTAACTATACCTTCTCCCTTGTTGGAAAGTAGTTCATCACAGAAATCAGTTCCAGTGATTCCTACACCAATTAGTGAGGAAGCTAATGATGATGATCATGAAGCTTCAGATCAAGTTGCTACCAAACCTCGTAGGTCTTCCAGAGTAAGATCCGCACCAGAATGGTACGGTAATCCTATTCTAGAAGTCATGTTACTAGACCATGATGAACCTAGGAACTATGAGGAAGCGATGATGAGTCCAGATTCCGCGAAATGGCTTGAGGCCATGAAATCTGAGATGGGATCCATGTATGAGAACAAAGTGTGGACTTTGGTGGACTTGCCCGATGATCGGCAAGCCATAGAAAATAAATGGATCTTTAAGAAGAAGACGGCAGACGGTAATGTTACTGTTTACAAAGCTTGACTTGTTGCGAAAGGTCTTCGACAAGTTGAAGGAGTTGACTACGATGAGACTTTCTCACCCATAGCGATGCTTAAGTCTGTCCGAATCATGTTAGCAATTGCTGCATTTTATGATTATGAAATTTGGCAAATGGATGTCAAAACTGCATTCCTGAATGGATTTCTGAAAGAAGAGTTGTATATGATACAACCAGAAGGTTTTGTCGTTCCAAAGGGTACTAACAAAGTGTGGAAGCTCCAGCGATCCATTTATGGACTGGTGCAAGCCTCTCGGAGTTGGAATAAACGTTTTGATAGTGTGATCAAAGCATATGGTTTTATAAAGACTTTTAGAGAAGCATGTATTTACAAGAAAGTGAGTGGGAGCTCTGTAGCATTTCTAATATTATATGTGGATGACATATTGTTGATTGGAAATGATATAGAATTTCTAGATAGCATAAAGGGATACTTGAATAAGAGTTTTTCAATGAAAGACCTCGGTGAAGCTGCTTACATATTGGGCATCAAGATCTATAGAGATAGATCAAGACGCTTAATTGGACTTCCACAAAAACACATACCTTGATATATTTTTTGAAAAAGTTCAAAAATAGATCAGTCAAAGAAAGGGTTCTTGCCTGTAATACAAGGCGTAAAGTTGAGTAAGACTCAAAGCCCGACCACGGCAGAAAATAGAAAGAGAATGAAAGTCATTCCCTATGCCACAGTCATAGGTTCTATAAAGTATGTCGTGTTGTGTACCAGACCTATTGTGTACCTTGCCATGAGTTTTGGCAAGGGGGTACAATAGTGATCTAAGAGTAGATCACTGGACAACAGTCAAAATTATCCTTAGTGAGGACTAAGGAAATATTTCTCAATTATGGAGGTGATAAAAGAACTCGTCCTAAAGAGTTACGTCGATGCAAGCTTTTACACCGATCCAGATGACTCTAAGTCTCAATCTGCATAAATATTGAAAGTGGGAGCAATTAGCTAGAGTAGCTCTGTGTAGAGCATTGTAGACATAGAATATTTGCAAAATACATACGGCTCTGAATGTGACAGACCCGTTAACTAAACTTCTCTCAGAAGCAAAACATGATGACACCTTAGTACTCTTTGGGTGTTAATCACATAGAAATGTGAACTAGATTATTGACTCTAGTAAACCCTTTGGGTGATGGTCACATGACGATGTGAGCTATGGGTGTTAATCACATACAGATGTGAATATTTGTGTTAAATCACATGGTGATGTGAACTAGATTATTGACTCTAGTGCAAGTGGGAGACTGAAGGAAATATGCCCTAGAGGCAATAATAAAGTTATTATTTATTTCCTTAATTCATGATAAATGTTTATTATTCATGCTAGAATTGTATTAACCGGAAACTTAGTACATGTGTGAATACATAGACAAAACTTATAGTCCCTAGTATGCATCTACTTGACTAGCTCGTTAATCAAACATGGTTATGTTTCCTAACCATATACATGTGTTGTCATTTGATGAATGGGATCACATCATTATGAGAATGATGTGATGGACATGACCCATCCATTAGCTTAGCATTATGATCGTGTCAGTTTCATTGCTACTGCTTTCTTCATGACTTATACATGTTCCCCAGACTATGAGATTATGCAACTCCCGAATACCAGAGGAACACTTTGTGTGCTACCAAATGTCACAACATAAATGGGTGATTATAAAGGTGCTCTATAGGTGTCTCCGAAGGTATTTGTTGGTTGGCATAGATCGAGATTAGGATTTGTCACTCCGTATTTCAGAGAGGTATCTCTGGGCCCTCTCGATAATACTCATCACTATAAGCCTTGCAATCATTGTGACTAATGAGTTAGTTATGGAATGAAGTATTATGGAACGAGTAAAGAGACTTGCCGGTAACGAGATTGAACTAGGTATGATGATACCGATGATCGAATCTCGGGCAAGTAACATACCGATGACAAAGGGAACAACGTATGTTGTTATGCGGTTCAACCGATAAAGATCTTCGTAGAATATGTAGGAGCCAATATGGGCATCCAGGTTCCGCTATTGGTTATTGACCAGATAAGTGTCTCGGTCATGTCTACATAGTTCTCGAACCCATAGGGTCCGCACGCTTAACGTTCGTTGATGATATAGTATTATATGAGTTATGTATGTTGATAACCAAATATTGTTCGGAGTCCCGGATATGATCACGAACATGACGAGGAACTCCGGTATGGTCCGGAGATAAAGATTTATATATGGGATAATAGTGTTTGGTCTCCAGAAGGGTTCCGGAATTCACCGGAAGGGGTTCCGGATGTTTCCTGAAATGTTTGGGTACGAGAACACTTTATTTGGGACAAAGGGGAAAGCCCACAAGGTTTTTGGAAAGCGCAAAAGGAAGTTTTGCGGAGTCCACCCAGACGCCGGGAACCCTGGCGTCTGGCCATGGAGTCCGAGAAGGATTCTTGCCTTTCGGGTGAAACCGACTTTGTGGAGGCTTTTACTCCAAGTTTCGACCCTAAGGCTCAACATATAAATAGAGGGGCAGGGCTAGCACCCAAGACACATCAAGAGACACCAAGCCGTGTGCCGTTAACCCCGTCCCCTCTAGTTCATCCTCCGTCATAGTTTCCATAGTGCTTGGGCCTGCGGAGATTTTTCTTCACCAACACTGTCACCACGCCATCGTGCTGCCGGAACTCATCTACTACTTCGCCCGTCTTGCTGGATCAAGAAGGCGAGGACGTCATCGAGCTGAACGTGTGATGAATGCGGAGGTGTCGTACGTTCGGTGCTTGACCGGGACGGATCATGAAGGTGTACGACTACATCAACCGCGTTGATAAACGCTTCCGCTTTGCGATCTTCAAGGGTATGAAGATACACTCCCCCGCTCGTTGCTATGCATCTCCTAGATAGATCTTGCGTGATCGTAGGAAAATTTTGAAATTACTGCGTTCCCCAATCGGGAACACAAAAGTCCAAACAAATTAGTTGTACTTGCTAACCCAGTGGTTGAGGAACCACCCAAAATCTACCTTTCTGCTGGAGCTTTTTACTTGGATCATCTTTGACCCATTTGTGCTCATGCTGAAAACCCAACTAGCTTAGTTGAGGAAAATCATTAGATGAGCATGCTTACTTTGTGTGACACCCTTGTCTCGAAAAGGGAAACTCTTATGTGATCGTATTAATTGTTTGCATTGTTATGCTTGGAATTTATGTGAAATACATGATTTTAGTTGTTGTTCTGAAAACCCTAAAAAACACCTTCCCTATCAATGTGAGTTTAATGATAATGAAATCTTATCTTCTTATACCAAAGGTTTTTATACTTACTGTGATATTGAAAAAATTGAAGAATTTGTTTCCCTTAAGGGTGCCTACGAAATTGCTTCTTTGATTGAAAAGTATGATTTAACTCTTTACATATTGACAGAAGATTTTTCCATACTTAAATATCTCTATGAAAATTATGCTTCTAATGCTTATGTTTAAGAATATATTGAGGACGCCTCCGTTGTCCAAGAAGAGACTAATATTTTGTAGGAGTCTATGGAAGAAGAAATTGATGAAATTGTGAGCTCATTAGATAAAAAAGATGACAAAGGGAGCAAAGAACAAAAGGAGGAAGAGTGGATTAGCTACCCGTCCCCACCTTCTAATGAGAGTAACTCTTCAACTCATACATCGTTTAATTTCCCTTCGTGCTTACCGAAGAATGAATGCTATGGTCCCTTGGATTCATTTGAAATATCCTTTTTATCCAAAATTGGTGCTTGCTATGCTTGTGGCCATGATGCCAATTTGAATTATGCTTATGGAGATGAACTTTCTATAGTTCCTTATGTTAAACATAGATTTTTTTATTGCACCCACACATGATAGTCCTATTATCTTTTTGAATTCTCCTAACTACACAATATCGAAAGTTTGCGCTTATTAAGGATTATATAGATGGGTTACGTTTTACCATTGCACATGATGATTTTTATGGATATAATATGCATGTGCTTGCTGCTCCTACTTGCAATTATTATGAGAGATAAACTACATCTCCACCTCTCTATGTTTCTAGTATGATAAAATTGGAAGAATCTGTTTACACTATGCATTGGCCTTTACTTCGTGTGCATGAATTGTTCTTTTGTGACATGCCGGTGCATAGGAAGAGAGTTAGACATTGTTATTACATGATATATGTTGCTTTGTGCTCACTAATAAATTACAAATAATTGTTAATTAAAATTGGCATTGATATACCTTGGGATCCGGGTGGATCACTTACTTGAGCACTATATGCCTAGTTTAATGGCTTTAAAGAAAAAGTTGTCTGGGAGACAACCTGGAAGTTTTAGAGAGTCATTTTATTAGTTTGTGTGCTTTTAAAAAAGTTTAGAAATAATAAAATATAGAGGGGAACTTAAACCTTTTCAAAAAGAAAAGTGAAAGTAAGAAAGACGAGCACCGTTGAAGTTGGAGCATGCCTTGAACTTTGTTCATGCCCATCATAACTTTGTGAATCTTGAATTATAGAAACTTTTCAACAAACATAATTATCCGCTTGTACAAATCCATTGTATTATTAAAATAATGTGCCAAGATTTACCTTTAGGATGTCTAAATTGCTTGTTTGGTGTGTGCTGTGTAAAAACAGAAACTTTTGTTGTAGTGTTGGAATTTTGATAATTCACTAGAACATGGAAAAATTCTGAAATTCAGAACTGCAATGCAAATTGTTTATCATGTCCTAATTTTTTAGAATCTTTTTAGTTACAGAAGTATATGTACCATCTCCATCTTTACAGACGGTCCTATTTTCATAGATTGCTATTATAGTTCCTTTATTTGCTTATGTCTAAAATCATGTTGAGCCCCATTGACTTGGAAGCCATGGAATTGTGATAGCATACAATGGGTAATGTTTGATTATAATTATACAATAATGTTACAACAGGACATGATGAGATTTGATGTTATATGTACTAATCTTTCTAATAAAAAGTTTGGCTATGTTTTGTGTGGATGTAGTGTTCGAAGATTGAGGAGATATCGATAAAGAATAAGGAGAGGCAAGAGTTCAAGCTTGGGGATGCCCGAGGCACCCCAAGTAAATATTCAAGTAGACTCAAGCGTTTAAGCTCGGGGATGCCCCGGAATGCATCCCATCTTTCTTCTTCGACAATTATCGGTATGTTTTGGTTTTTTGTTTTGTTCACATGATATGCATAAATTCTTGGAGTGTCGCGTGCATTTTATTTTTCTTTCAGCAATGCACCATTCTGGTATGAGATAGTCGTTGATTGATTGTCGAATGCTCTTTACACTTCACTTATATCTTTTGAGTATGGCTTTATAGAATGCTTCATGTGCCTCACTTATATCATTTGAAGTTTGGATGCTTGTTTCTCTACATAGGAAAACCGTTATTTGTAGAATGCTTTTTTGCTTCACTTATATTTAATAGAGTGTGGTTCTTTGTCTCATGCTTCACTTATATCTATTTAGAGAGTCAACAGGAACTGGTCATTCACGTGGTTAGTCATAAAATCCTACATAAATCTTGTGGATCACTAAATATGATATGTTTGATTCCTTGAAATAGTTTTGCGATATTAAGATGGTGACATGTGGGAGGTACTAGTGAATGATTGTGGTTTAGTAAGAATATTGGTGTTATGGTTTGTGATTCCCGAAGCATGCACATATAGTCTCCAGCTATGCGATGGAGCTGGAACATGATTTATTATTGAGTGTCTTTCTTATGAGTGGCGGTCGAGGACGACCACATTTTTATGATACACGCTGAACAAATTTTGAATTGTGAACAATTTTTTTAAATGTGAACAAAATTTTAAAACCTTGAACAAAATTTAGGGTTTCAAAACATTTTCTTGAAAACAAAATATAAAAATAAAAATGAAAAAGGTTAAAATAAAAATAGAAACAAAAACAAAAATAAAAAAAGAAAAAGAAAAAGAAAGAAAACAGGGAAAACCCGTTAAAAGAAAGAAAAAACAGAAAGAAAACTGATTCTAGGAACACCAGTGGGTGGGCTCACCCGTTTTGCGGTGGTGGCTTGCGTGCTTCAACGAAAGCGCACCAGTTTGACGAACGTGCGCGCGTCAAATAGGGATTGCCGTAAAAGGGCGCTAAGCTATTTCTCGCCTGAGGATTTACACTACCCGGCTGGCCCAATCACGACTTTAAAACAAATGGGAAGAAAAAGGAGAGGTAACAGGATTCAATCCTAGTTCTCTGGGATGAAACATAGTGCTGCAAACCAATGCGCTACTACCATGCTCATGAAATCCTCTAAGGTGCGACATACTTAATCCCGTAGTGCTGCAAATATTTTAATACGCTCTACATTTTAAGCATTTTTCTCTATTTTTTGTTTTTGCTTTTGTTTTTTCTTATGTTTGTTTTCATTTTCACTCTACATTTTCGTATATGTCAAAAATATTTTTTTAAGAAGTGATCATCATTTTCTGCATACCAGTACAGCATTGTCCGACGCATATTCAACATTTTTCAAATACTTATTCAACATTGTAATACTTATTCTACATTTTATAAATATTTGTGTAACATTTTTTCAAATACCCGTTCAACATTATTTAATATTTATTCAACATTTTTCAAATACTTGTTCAACATTTCTAATACTTATTCAACATATTCAAAAGCTTGTTCAGCATTTTTTAAATACACGTTCAACATTTTTTAATATTTTTTCAATAATTTTCAAATACTTATTCAACATTTTTTATATTTATGCAACATTTTGTAAATACTCGTTCAACATTTTTAATGTTTATTCCATATTTTTTTTCTAAATACTTGTTCAATATTTTTTATTTTTGTTTTTGAAGAGTGCTTAAGAGCAGGGCGCTCTCTCCCGCAAATCTACTGACAATGGTAAATTGGAAGCAGATATAGTAACAGCTTTTATTTCCGTTACGAACACACATGCCCCACCTCCGTCCCGCAGTGTCCCTAATTATTGACAGTAAAATGGCTTGGAGATGATGGTAATGGCCTAGAATTGTTTACCATGCCACGAAGTGACTCCATGGCTCACAGCACTAACCAACGAATTACTGCTGACTCCATTTGTGCCATTGTAAACACATTACCATGTTATACTCCCTTCATTTCTAAATATAAGTCTTTTTAGAGATTTCAACCAGTGACTACATATAAAGCAAAATGAATGAATTTATACTTTAAAATATGTCTGCATACATCCGTATTGTATAATCCATTTGAAGTGTATAAAAAGACTTATATTTAGGAACGGGGGAGTAGTTGATTAAGACATTAATTACGAGTGTTTTCCCTTCCACGGGCGCAGTATCCATTACCACAATACCTTGGCTTGTTACGACTGATTTCTGGTCCGGGGACGAAGGCGTGCACCGTGGATGATTTGGCCTAATTACCGCGTGGACCGGTCGCTGTTTGGCTCGCGCGGCGGGCGGAGCGTACTTTTACTTAATATAATACGCTCAGGCTTATTTTAATGTATAAATAGAAGTACAGAAATAAAGCAAAATCAAGAACAGGAAGTAGAAAAATAAAATAAAAAGGCCGTCTGCTTCCCGCGTGGCTGGGCAGGCCCATCTGTGGCTCCTGCCGATGCGAGCCTTCGTCTCTCTTAAAGCGAGAAATAGGGGCGCCCGTAAAAGGGAGACGGTGACCTGAGTCGTAAAAGCAAACGGGCTGGGCTTATAGAAAGCCTAACGCCGTAGACAATGAGATATGGACCTCGTTGGTTTAACAGAAATTAATTTGCCTAAAAAAAGAAATTAATGAAAAAAATTCACAAAAAACAATGAATTGTTAACCACAATCTTGCAACGAGATTAGAGCCTAATGAAAAATCTATATGGCTTTTATAGGTAGGATTCAGATAATGAAGCACATGAGATGTAGCAGGTTTGATGAGGTGAAGAGACTGCATGTTAAGATAAATAGAAGTGTGAATCATTTTTATACTATGTTTGTGAATTTTTTACTGTCAATAGAAGAGACTGCATGTTCCTAGACATATAGAATTTTCATACTATGTTTGTGGACTATTTTACTCTCTTCTCTCTATGCATCATTTTTTAACACAAAACGTAGACGCTCATACATACACGTATACATACATTTATCCCTATGAACGCAATCACGCACACACTATCCCTGTGAGCATCTCCAAGAGATTGAGCCAACACAACATCTTGAGATTTCTTCTCTCTATACAGCATTTTTTTAACATAGTATAGAGTATAGACACAGACGCTCATACATACATATATACATTTGTCTCTACGAACACACTTATGCACACCTACTCATATGAACATCTCCGACAGACTAAGCCGGCACATCATCTTGAGATTGATAAAGTCATGAAAAACACCTTAGTCGACAGGAACGTCTCCTCCCACACACATTGCTAAAAAGCAAGCACCGGTGTGAAGTATAGGGCGCTGCCGCGCTGGGAATACCACTATACTCCTAGATCCTAACCATCCAACCACAGGTTGACAAACGCAACACGTGTCAACATCTTCATTATGTCGAACATATATTTTGTAAATTTGACTAAAATCCTTTCAAATTTGCAAATTTCTGGATGAAAATTATTAATTACTTCAGTCGAGCTTGGGGCAGGTCTTGACAGTCCACAACTGATAACTTTTGTCCTAGCCACAAGAATTCGGATCGCGCTGGGCCCTGGCCTTGATGCAAGTTTGCTTCAGAAGACAACGATGGTTGAATATATAACACTTTGCTTCAGGAGACAACAATGGTTCACCAGTCTAGCTCATAAAAGGAAACCAAGGGTACAGGCGAAGTGGAGCACCTAATCGGACAGCACCTCACCAGCCTCCCTTTATTATTATCATTATTCCTTTTGCTTTGACAAACAATCTGTGACCATTTACAACTGTTTAATACTACCACGAATCAATGGAATAGAACCCCACCACCAACCAACCAACCAACCTCACCACCCTAAAACTCTTCTCTATATCTACATCACAGTTACAACATTTCTCCCCATTTCAACGCCAAAATCAGGGCAGACATGCCATCAGTATTGCCGATCGCCGGGTTAGCCTAAAGCCCCTCACACGTCCAACCTTTTCTTCTTCTTCTTCTTCCATATATGTACCTACACTCTGAGATTGGCCCGCGTCTTGATCGGCTTCAGCTTCACGCCCATGCTCTCGGGCGAGAGGAGCTCCGGCGATATGCAGAACAGGTTCAAAGGGCTGCGAGGGCTAGAGCTCACATGGCTCGGCCTGAACAAGCCGTATCCCATGAGGAAGTACTCCATTGGTATCAGCATCGCGTGCGGCTGCTCCTCCGTCACGATGGACCCGCACGCTTGCACCTGTGAAAAACACCAGAAATCGGTACTTTCAAACCAAAAAAAAGGATTTAACTTTTGAATACAAGATTATCGGGTAAATAATAGATACCTCAACGAGAGCACTGTATCTCTTATCAAGTTTTGCAGTCATGTGAACAGCTTCAGTGTGGAACTGCGAGTTCTCACCGACAAATATCAGAGTTCTGCACTGCAGCTGCTTCAGGCTTTCTGTCAAGTCATGTCTCCTGCAATGCAGCACAACGTACATTTTGATTCCATCAGCTCAGGTGCTAGTTGATCATACAGGAATTGAACGAGAACAGGGTACATACTGATTGATTGTTTGGATAAACCGCCATATATTCATGCTTTGCCGTTGATCTAGGAACTTCATGAATTAAGACAGGCTATGTCAGCAAGATAAAATTACAGAGACATAATAGTGGATGATGAAGGATAAAAAGAATTGCAAAGTACATACACTTCTACACGCCTGCATAATATCAGATTCTGGTATAGCAGAGCCTCCTCGCACTCTCTGTGGATTAGAAGTTCAAACGGAAGTGTTCAATATCACATGGTCTACAAAATATAAAATAAATGACATGCCATACACACTAATCTTAACTTATTACCTTGCCAAAGTAACGCTGCAACAAACAGTCCTTCACAACGTCACACATCCCGTAATAATACAACAAATTCGACATCACCTGGGAAAATGAATTTCTCAGTACAACCATATTATTAAGATGAATTTAACAGTAGACTTTATTATCTTTAAGACAAAATATAGTACTAGAGGATATATATTGAATGGCTACCTTGTTATAAAACCACTCAGTCCATGAGGGAGTTCTACATAGAGGTGAAACGAGGATAAGACCTAGCACACGCTCCCTATACTTTGTCTGCAACAAACGGTGGAGATAACTATTAGTAGTGCAACCAGAAGAAAATAGATTACTTCTAAAGAAACACATACTGCGAAGAGAGTAAGAATGTATGCACCAGCACTGACACCTAAGCACATAACAGAACTCAATCTGGAAAAGCCATAAAGTCATTAGTTCAAAGAAGGTGAGAAAAAAAATCTGAATATCACCAAAAAAAATATATCTGAGAATATGTACCCAAAGAAATCAAGTACTTCTGCAACCTGATCCGCTAACTCATCAACTGATGCCACAGGACTGTTTGGTAAAATCGGAGTGGCTCCTAACTGCACAATTGTTGTAAAGGACAATAAAGCATATGAGTATTACAAAATAGATAGAAAATTTGCTGATGCATCATAGCAAGATAAATGCAAAGGGCAAAAACTTCATTGTAAGAACAAAGTCTACTAAAAAAACCTCATGTCCAGGGGGGCTTATATGGTAAATGCAAAAATTATGGAGCAGCAGTGAGGCAGCCTCCGGGCAGAATAGTAGTCCTTGGAAGCAAGACATATCTGATCAACAATAACAAACATAAGCCTCTGTATTGTGAAATTCTTATATAATACAGTGTAGTGGATAGAGCCATAGACGGTACGCTGCACAGGTGCACATTTAAAACAGTTACTGACACTATCCATTCAGTTGTAATAGTGAAACTTACGGTTCAAAGCAACATCTGGATAAGTAATAAGGGCATGCTTATCATGGTCACCATACACAGCAACAGATACAGGTCCATGTTTTGTTTGTATATGATGTTCCTGAAAAAGCAGGACACAAGGTGTTATGCAAACATGGATCAAGATGACAAGAACATTTGGTAAATGATTACTGCATAACTATGCTCAGCATAAAAATAGTAAAATACTCCATGCTTTAGTTTGGACTAAAGAAAACCATGAAAACAGTGAACCTGCCTATTTTTGGCAAGTAGTATATGATGGATTTCTTTATTGTGACTGAAAATCCAACCTAATAGATGCTTGAAGCAAGAAATTTCCCAAAATTGAAGCAAAGATTATGAAATCACGATTGGAAGCTTTCTGTTGCTGCATGTTATACTAAAACTGAGTTGGCAAGGTGCTAATAAGAAAAAATAACAACAGCACCGTTAGTCATGACGATGCATGGTGCTAAAGTGATTATTCCTAGACCATCTCTTAGGCTCAAGGAAAATAAGAGGAAGCAGAGGACAAGAACCAACCAAAAGTGATTCCTCTACCATTTGGCAAGCAAATAGCTTAAAGCATAGTTGTCAGAAACACCATACGCTAGGCAATCAAATGAGCTGTTATGTTCTATCACAGGAAGAATGTGTGTGACAGCGACTTTGTCAGAAGGAGGCTTGCAAGCTGCATTACCAAATTTTAATAAGGAAGCCAGAATTTTTTTGACAAGGCAAACCTGCACAATCGATCTGAATTTCCAGACCATTGGCCTTTTCTTGTTGTACAATGCAAAGAGTTTAGGAATTAGTCTAGTAATCCTTTGGCCTTACAAGTACAACTATTTTTTTATAAGACACTCACCAATCTTATATGGATTTAAAGAACTTCAAATACGGTGCAGAATTCTTGTAAACCATACAAAATAAAATAATAAACTACAGCCTTGTCTGCTAGACATACTTGTTCGTCTACAGTAAACTCGTTTCTTCCACAACTGTTTGCTGATTTTGTAGAAAATTCTTCATGTGCAAACATATAAGAAACTTAAGGATGAATGGTTTGTACCATAGTCATATGAAAGAATAACATTTAACTACATTACAATCCACTGTCCACTGATCATCAGAACTATGACAACACCCACAAGGATGAACTTAAGTTTGACCAGGCACCTCATTTCAATTTCACATATTGAAAGAGTTTAAATGGTTTGAAACAGCAAGCAGGGATTTGATAAGGACACTTGTGCTTGACAGCCCAACTAAGCAAAGTGATATGGCAGAATTGAAGAAAACTTCATAGGAAAAGGGGCAGTTAGGACACGCAAGCTACAACCCAAAAGCGTCAAAATCGAATCTTCATGGTTTCTTTTCTGATCAAGCGATAAGCACAACAAAGTAGGGGATTGATTTGATTAGTTAAATTAATCAGCACGCTGCCACATACAGAACGAAGACCACAAAGAAATCCGCATGGACGAAGGTAGGTAGAGGCCAGCAGCCACAGGAGGCACCCTAAAATAATACCACTTTGATACTACACGACGCAGATGGCTAGCTAGTCGATGTGAAAGGAGCAGGGCAAACTCCAATTGGACTAATAATAAAAAAGAAATTCTCATGAACCAACAAGCAAGAGAACCGCCTAACTATGATTTACGATTCAAATTAGGATAGAAGAAAATTCTGAACAAGAAACCAGTAAAACAAACAGAGCAACTAGCCCAAAGAACCAAAAATCTACAAGCAGCCAAGGATTAATTCCGAGACCAACACAACTTCAGGAGAACTTAGTGAAATTCGAGATATAAGGTAC
>NC_041393.1:501560613-501562310 GCF_002162155.2 Triticum dicoccoides | reverse complement strand
CCCTTTCCCTTTGGGCC
This sequence comes from Triticum dicoccoides, assembly GCF_002162155.2. NCBI lineage: Eukaryota > Viridiplantae > Streptophyta > Magnoliopsida > Poales > Poaceae > Triticum > Triticum dicoccoides. The sequence continues at coordinate 501,562,293 of NC_041393.1, read as the reverse complement.
TCCAAACAATCCAACGCATACAACTACTCCAATAGAAATCAAACCATATGAACCCAGCTAAACTCCAATATCATCACCGAGGTCGCATCTCCAGGCGCCCATACCTTTCAATCCTCCTCCCAAGCAGCTCCAATGCCGCCAACCAAATCGCCGCGATACTAGCGGAAATTAACCGCGCCGGCACGAAATTTGCGGATTCGAGGAAGAAAGATAGAGGTAGCAGGGGGGCACGGACCTTCCCGCCGAAGGAGATGCGCTCGACGTCAATAGACACGACGGAGCCGCCGGAGTCGCCCATCCCGGCGGCAGACAAAACGCCCCCGCCGAAAAAGAGGAACTGGCCCTCCCCCGCTTCCCAACCTCTCGCTCCCACCCACCGCCCCCTCTCTTTCTCTCCCGAAACTATCCCGCTGCCGCCGCTGCTTCTCCTCCCCCCACCTGCGCTTCTTGGAGTTCTTGGCCTGCCGCTATAAACCAAGCGGCGCAGTTCTACCTGTACTATGCTCCGCACCCTGGAGCTTCCCCGTTATTACAGATCGGTCCAGGTTATTATAGGAGTAGTATAACTAGGCAGTTTCTTTTCTAATTATAAAAAAACGGCTAATGCTAAAAAGACGGCAGGTCAAGACCTCAAGCAAAGACTCGCGAGACTAGGGTCCATCGCTTGTCCGCGGGTGGTCAGTCTCATTTGTTGCTACCTTTTTTTTCAACATATCAAATTGTATTTCTCAAACAATAGCCATGTCGTTTACAGTCTGGGGAAGAATAAAGTCACGGGCATCCCCCTCCCGATATTCTGAAGCATTTAAACTAAAGCAATGCTTAGCTAAAATATCCGCCACTAGATTTGCTCCCCCGTGACAGTGGACAAAAGTAATATCTGAAAACTTCAAGGCTAAGATAGTGGCTTACATAATGATCGGAGTATCAGGACTCATGTATGCTTCCGGATGCGCAAATACCTCCAAAGCGTTCATGCTATCAGATTCCATGATAATCTTGGTATATCCGATATTAGACACTAGGATTATTCCACTTCGAATGGCCTTCATTTCTGCAGCTACTGCGGATGATACGTGTGGTAATATCCAAGCTGCCGCTGCAATAAAGTTGCCCTGCTCATCCCTGGCCACAGCTCCGCAAACTCCTGACATATTTTCAGCATGAAATGATGCGTCCACGTTAATTTTAACAGTCCCCTGGTTTGATTTCTTCCGCATATGATCATCCTTCCGGCAAGAGTGTTTCGGTGTACAGCTGCGAATAAAATTTGTAGCCAACACTCAAATAGTCATTGCTGTCCGTTGAGGTGTCTGAATCGACTCGCCTTTCACGCCATGCCTTCTTTGCCACCAGATATACCACATTGCAACTATGATCAGTTTAACAGCAGGAAGTTCATGGAGTAATGAGTGTTTTGGAGCAAAATTTCCAGATTTATTGAACCAGACCGGTCCTGGGCCACTGCATCTTGAATGAGGTATGAGAGTTTCAGTTCAGTCTAGACCTCGGTTGCATGCGCACAAGTGAAAAGACAATGTTGCTTTCTCATTTGTTGCTACCTTGTTTTGAATTTAAAAATTGAAGAACTATAGATTTACAATATTGTTTTTGTTTTACGAAAAGATTTAAAATACTGTTGAATTATGAAACCCAAAAGATTTAAATTAATCTCTACTA
>NC_041393.1:501530605-501560350 GCF_002162155.2 Triticum dicoccoides | reverse complement strand
TCTTCTCCGCAATGTTGCATGTGCATGGGTTGTTATATACTACTCCCTTCGTTCCCAAATATAAGTCTTTTTAGAGATTCCAACAAGAAACTACATACGGAGCAAAATGAGTGAATCTACACTCTAAAATATGTCTATATACATCTGTATGTTATAATCCATTTGAAATGTCTAAAAAGACTTATATTTAGAAACAAAGGGAGTACTAATCTCTATCTCTCTCTAATAATAAAAGGAATAGTGATTTTACTCGTGCGTCCAAACAAAATATCCCAAAGTTGCTATAAACTAACCACTATGCCACCCACATGTAAAGAAACCGATTCAATTTTTATTTTAAAAATTCGTCATTGTGCTACATTCTTTTATGGAGATAATTTCCTTACAAAACACAAGATACACAAAGTGCCACCCCACGTGCGGGGCTTGACGTCCCTGTTTTCTTATTTTGTTATATTCTTATTTAAATTAATTCAGGATTTTTTAAAAATTTAAAAGTTGCGAGTTCTTAAAAAATGTTTGAGAAATCATAAAATGTTTGTGAATTAAAAAAATATTTGTGAAATGACAAATTTTCAAGGATTCAAAAAATGTTGCTGATTTTACAAACTGTTCACAAATTATAAAAAATCATGATGTGAAAAAAAATAGTTGGGACATAAAATCATGTTCATGATTTTAAAAAATGATCATGTGTTCAAAACATATTCATGAATCTGAAAAAAATGTCCATGGAATTTTAGAATATGTTCACAAAAAATTCAAAAAAAAATCATGAATTTAAAATTTTGTTCCCCTTTTTTTTAAAAAAAACATCGATTCAACAAAAAATTGTTGAGTCAAAAAGTATCCATGAATTCGAAAAATGTTCATGCATTTCAAACAAATGCTCGTAAACAAAACAAGTGCTCGTGATTTAAAAAAAATCCAAAAGTTCAAAAATAATTGTGATTCAAAAAACTGTTCGCCGATTCAAAAGTATTTTATGTCTAGGATTTGATGAGTTGTTGGAAAGTCTTTATATGTCTAAGCGTTGGGAGTAGTTTGTGGTTGATAAGATTTTTTTGAAGTTTTAAACATTCCCTTGCGCAACATAATGACAAGTGTGGCGTGAATTGGTAAGCTCATAGCCTTGGGATTTACCAAGTCGAATGCATTGTGATCACATGGACATCGCGACCATCATCGGCGAGGGTGAGAAGAAAGATAAATGGCAACATGGTGAGTACCCGTGTTAAAATAGAGGACACTCGTATGTCGGGGTATTGAGTCATACTTATTTGGCTAACGCATAATTTTTTTTTTTGTTTTCCGTTGTAACGCACGGGCATATTTGCTAGTCCAATATAATTAATCTTTTTGTGGTTTCATAGCAACGCACCAGCGTGCTAGTATGCGTAAAAATGAAGTTGCAACGGTATTTATGTGCACAACACAAGAGGGTCAGAAATAGAAAGATCAAGTTTACCGAGAGTTACTTTGAAGTTGGACTTGATGATGTTAGCGTAAGCGTGCACTCTCTTTTTGAAGGGTTTGAAGCGAGAGATACCAATTTAGTTCTAGGTGGGTTTTTTTTTCACGTCTTCTAATAGCACAACCTTTTGTTGGCCATCTCATGTAGTATTGAAAGGGAATCTAATCCTCTTGGTGGATTTTTATCATTAATGTCAATATATTTTAGTGGACTAAAGACCAGTTATTTTGACTCGATTCTGGAGAATCACGGTCTGAGAAATCAAAATCGCAAAAGAACTTATTTCTTCTTCAGGGATCATCTCAGAATCACCAGACTAAGTAGTGCATTTTAGAATCATGGAAACTTGGCGATTCTCGCGATTCTGGCCAAACCCTAAAAAAACGTTTTGTTTTCACCAACTACCCCTATTGGACAAGGTATTTACCTTGAAAATACCACTCAGGCCAAGCTGCATACAGGCCCAAAAAAATGATCCACGAAGCCCCCTGCTCGCTCGTCCTCGTGTCGCCGCCAGCCTACGATCCAATCCCGATGGCCTCAGATCTGCCGCCAGCCGGCGAATCCGGCCGCCCCGTCTCATTCGCTCCGCACCTTCTCGTCCTGCCGCCCCATCCCGACCACAACACCATCTGGAGGAGCTCCGCCCGCCCCGTCCCGTCTGCCGCCCTTTGCAGGAGCTCCGGACGATCTGTCTCCCGTGCCAGCCTCTCTAGCTCCTCCTGTTGCTATTGAGCTCCTCTCCCGAGTCAACCTCTCTATTTCATTCTCTCTCCCTCTCATTATAACTATTTTCTCTCTGTTGATGCTTATTAGTTGTTTGCTAATTTGTATGCTGATATGGGTGATGCAAACATGTAGTAGTTGATGCAATGGATTGATGGCTGCTAGTACAAAAAAATTCTGTGGTTGAACACTTTATGAGATTTAGCAATTCAACACGCAATTACAATTTAGGGGTGTTACTAACATTTTAGCACACAACTCATACAACAATCACACGCTAGAATCTCAGAAAAGAATTGGACAATTGATTATGTGGGCAGTTTCCCAAAATTAGATTCTGGAGAATCATGAGGCGAAAAGAACTGGCCCTAATGCTTTTACTACCTTATCTCAAGAAATTTTCCTTAGGTTGCAACAAAACTACTATATCTAAATAGGAGCTCCCCACTACAAGGAATTCTCTAACTCCTCCTTAAGCCACATCACCCCAACTAATTTCAGCCATCGATCAAGGCATGAACTACATGTAGCCATCCGATTCAACACAACCACCTCTGTTCACCTCAACACAATTCACGGGCACGCGTTTTACTACTATTTTTTTGACATGCCTTTTCACTTTCGACTTCCTAATGAGCCGCCCAATCAATACAGCTTGGAAGCCCAGACGAGCGAGTGTGAGTTGGCCTTCTCCGCTTCCTCTCTTTAGCTGCCGCTTCTTCTTCCCCTCTCCTCCCCTCCGCTCTGCTTTCCCAGTCTCCCCGTCCGTCCAAGTCTCCAACGATTTGTCCCGCACCAAGGAACTGCCTCCCGTGCCAAGATTGGCCTTCTGATTCTAGGCACATCGGAGCTCTAGCTATCCCTACGGGCGCTCACGTCGGATCCGTTCAACCTTTCTGTGGAAGGAGTCATCGATGCGGCCATCCCCGCTCAGCCGAATCAGCCTGTACGCACACCTGCTCCTGGTCCTCCTCACACTGGCCACCTCGGACGCGCCGCTCTGCTTCGGGTTTCCTCGCGCTGGCGTCCTCAGAAGCACAAGATGCGGCCATCGCCGTCGCGGCCCCGATACCAATGGAACGCTCCGCTGCCTGCCTCCTCACGTCGGGGCCCTTGGTCGCGCCTGATGCGGCCATACTGATCTTGGATTTGTGGTGGTGCTTTGGAGGATTAATCTTCTGTCTTTTTTGTTTGATTTCCATGGTCTGCACAGCACTGATCAAGATCAGTATCAATGGTGAGCTCGAGCCTCCGATCTGTTCTGGATTTCTTGCTTTTTTATTGGCTTGATTACCTATTGTGATGTGATGTATGTATGTTTTGTGGCGCTTGCTCGTAGCTCCAAAGGTGCTTGCTAGGTTGAACTGGTCGAGGATGGCATCAACGCTTCTGCAGTTTAACTTCATGTGTTCATGTTCTTCTTCAGTTACTTTTTTCCTGTGCAGATGAACATGCTGGAACCTGTGCAACCCAATTCTATGTTGTTCTTCGGATAAGTAAGGGTATGAAAAGTGCTTCTTGATGTGCAACCTAATCCTAATTATGAAATTCATGTACAACCATCTGACAGGTTTGGTACGTAAGAGCCCCACCTTTTACAAAACTTTTGATTTTTATTTGCACTACACATCCATTGCATTTGATATCTTACGTCTGTTACATAGCCTATTGGATAATCTTGTTGCAGCCATACAAACCTTCATAAACACTGGGTTTAATTTTCTGAAAATATTATCGGGTTAATTATTTTCCTTTTGCGAGAAAAATACATAGCTTAATTGACTTCACAAAGTAACATATTTTCACTATTTCTATTGTAGGAATCATATGCATGGGTCCTCTGACACTCAGGTGATCTCTTTTTTTGGAGATAAAATAAACATCTAATAAGTTAATGGTTATACCAATACATTATATATATCAGGTTAATATTTTTCTTTTTTGAGCAGTATATCATGTTAATATTAGGCACATACAATAGCTGATTCATGGTATGCTTCCACCCATTAGTTTGTATACATTTTATCTCATCATCTGAGATGGCTTACGAGAATGTCACTTCTTTTTATAGATCTCAGATGATGAGATAAAATGTATACAAATTAATGGGTGGAAGCATACCATGAATCAGCTATTGTATGTGCATAATATTAATATGATATACCGCTCAAAAAAGAAAATATTAACCTGATATATGTGATGTATTGGTATAACCATTAACTTATTAGATGTTTCTTTTATCCCCCAAAAAAGAGATCACCTGAGTGTCAGAGGACCATGCATATGATTCCTACAATAGAAATAGTGAAAATATGTTACTTTGTGAAGTCAATTAAGCTATGTATTTTTTCTAGTGGAACAATTTAGGAGGAGGGGCTGTTTGTCACTAAATTGCTTCATGTATCTAAAATACAAGTTTTGTAAATCCTTTTTTCCATGAAAAGATAGTTCTATAAGCCAAAGTTTCCCATTGGTTTCATAATGGTTCCGCAGCAACGCGCGGGGTATCTTCTAGTGAAATGAAAGGTGACCCCCACAAATTATTATGAAGAAAAGTGATGGCCAAGCCAAGGATTCTCCATTTTCATTTTGGTGATCCAATAACACATTGAGTCCATATACATGTTGATACTATGAAAAGGGGATGAGGATGATGTGATTTGTTTAGTCCTCTTAGTGCTTAAAGATCAGACTTCAAATGCCCTCAAACGCCTTCACTTTTCTTCATTATATCTACCCATCTTTCACACCATGGAGTTGTCAAGCTCATCTAGTCGGAACCGTCGAGCAGCTCACCAAGATATAGCTACTGGAAACCCTAGCATTTCGGAGTTGTTAAGTCATCCACTCAAAACCACCAAAGCATGTGGCAAACCTTCTACTGCCCTCTCAGAATTTTTGACCCCCTTGATGACCCACAAGTATAGGGGAATCAATCATAGTCCTTTCGGTAAGTAAGAGCGTCGAACTCAATGAGGAGCAGAAGGAAATGACAAGCGATTTTCAGTAAGGTATTTTGTACAAGCACTGAAATTATCGATAACAAGTAGTTTGATAGCAAGGTAATTTTTAACGAGCGATAAGTAGTAATGGTAACAAAAGTGCAGCAATGTAGCCCAATCCTTTTTGTAGCAAAGGACAGGCCAGAACGTGTTGGGGAACGTAGCATGCAATTTCAAAAAAATCATACGCTCACGCATGATCTATCTAGGAGATGCATAGCAACGAGATGGGAGAGTGTGTCTATGTACCCTCGTAGACCGAAAGCAGAAGTATTTCACAACACGGTTGGTGTAGTCGAACTTTCTTCATGATCCAACCAATCTAGTGCCAAACGGACGACACCTCCGAGTTTAGCACACATGCGGCTTGATGACGTCTCCTCCTTCTTTATCCAGTAAGCGGGAGAGGAGAAGTAGATGGGATCACAACCAACACGACGACATGGTGGTGATGGTGGTGGTGGAGCACCGACAGCGCTTCGCTAAGCGTCGCCGGGACGAGGCGATGGAACTACGGAGTAACGGGAGAGAGAGAGAGGGGCGCCAAGGGCTTGGTGTGTCCTCTTGGGCCCCCCGTCCCCTCTATATATAGGTGGAGGGGCGTGGCGAACAGCCCCTCCAAGCCCAAGGGCACAACTAAGGGGGAGAGGACTTGGACTCCAAGTCCAATCCTATTCCTACTAGGACTCCTTCCTTTTTTTTGCCTTCCCTAGCCACATGGGCTTTTGAAGACTTGATACGCCTACAGGGCACCTCCTCGCAACCCATGCTAGCCCTTGGGTCATGGTGAACCCACTTGTGGACTTCCGGACCCCTCTGGAACCTTTTGGAAGCTTCCCGGTACAATATCAAAAAACTGCACCTTTATCCGAAACCCAAAATATGACTTCCTATATATAAATCTTTGCCTCTTGACCATTACGAGACTCCTCGTGACGTCCGGGATCTCAACCGGTACTCTGAACAACATTTCGTTACCACTCATCAAATATCCCAATAGTACTCTAGCGTCAACAAACATTAAACGTGCGACCTTGCGGATTTGAGAACTATGTAGACACAACTGAGACACCTGATCTCTGGTCAATAACCAATAGCGGAATCTGGATGCTCCTATTGGCTCCAACATATTCTATGAAGATCTTTATCGGTCAAATCATTATGACAACATACATTATTCCCTTTGTCATCGGTATGTTACTTGCCCGGGATTCGATCGTCGGTATCTTCATACCTAGTTCAATCTCGTTACCGGTAAGTCTCTTTACTCGTTCCGTAATGCATCATCCTGCAACTAACTCATTAGTCACATTGCTTGCAAGGCTTCTTATGATGTGCATTACCGAGAGGGCCCAGAGATACTTCTCTGATACTCGGAGTGACAAATCCTAATCTCGATCTATGCCAACCCAACAAACACCTTCGGAAATACCTATAGAGCATCTTTATAATCACCCAGTTACGTTATGACGTTTGATAGCACAAAAGGCATCCCTCCGGTATTCGGGAGTTGCATAATCTCATAGTCGGAGGAATATGTATTTGACATGAAGAAAGCAATAGCAGTAAGACTGAACGATCATTATGCTAAGCTAACGGATGGGTCTTGTCCATCACATCATTCACTAATGATGTGATCCCATTCATCAAATGACAACACATGTCTATGGTTAGGAAACTTAACCATCTTCGATTAATGAGCTAGTCTAGTAGAGGCTTACTAGGGACACTGAGTTTTGTTTATGTATCCACACATGTATCAAGTTTCCGGTTAATACAATTCTAGCATGAGAAATAAACATTTATCATGAAATAAGGAAATATAAAATAACAACTTTATTATTGCCTCTAGGGCATATTTCCTTCAGTCTCCCACTTGCACTAGAGTCAATAATCTAGTTCACATCACCATGTGATTTAATATTAATAGTTCACTGGTACACCGAGGTGCTATACAAACGGTTTTTAACCACTTTCCGCGACGGCATTTGGAACCGTCGCCAAGTGAGTGCGAGCGATAGTGGGGGTCCTTCCCACACAATCCAGAAATCGTCAGAGATATGCTCTCCTGGCACACACGCTCGGCAAAATGAGGTCGTGTGCGACCGGTGAGCAAGCAAATACGGTTATACGTACAGTAGTGCTAAAAAATACAATTATACAGGCGAAATCGTTTTCGCTCATAAGTACATCCCACACAGTCAGTCCCCTAAACGTTTTCGTTCGTATATACATCCCACACAGTCACTCCAAGGAAAACATTTGCTCAAGGTGGCGTAGCGCAAACAATTTTTAAGAGAATGCCATGTGTGATTGTTCATTGATCCAACACGGTTTATTCCTAGAAATTGTGTGCATTGCCTAAGGTCATCGCCCACGGTGTTTTCTCAATAACCGTTTGCAATAGGAAAGCCCAATTAGCAGGCTAATTGGACAGTTAGCAGGCTAATTGCCCTATTATTAATAATCCATTTATTAATCTAATTGACATTCATATTAAGCACATAATATTTTTCATTTCTATATTAAGGAAGCAGGATTTCATAATTGAAATACATCCGAGTACAACATGATATAGCTTCAGCACTCAGCTACCCCATTACACAACTGCACGAGCACCAAGTTTCACATGCAACATCTAGAACCTTTTGAAATTAACTTCATAGACGGTACATAGACATATGCATCTCATCTGGAAAACTGCTGAAGCGGAAGGCGAATATTGAGTCTTCAATCATGTTGAAGGTCTTTACAACTTTAGGCCAGTGCCTGTGGATGATTGACTGTCCATCCTTTGTCCTCTTCAGGAACACTTTAATATTGAACCGTGGGTGTTGTATGAAAACTTTCCTTGCCTCCTGACCATAGAGGTGGTTTGAGAGGTAATCATCAGTGAACTGCTTTGGAAAGGCCCGAAAACAAGGATGTGCATAAATATCTTCTTTATATTGGAAATGGGGCAAAGAAATAAAAAAAAGGCAAGGTATAATAGTTAGTACCATCTTGTAAACCTCAGTGCTTCCCATTATTTCCATGCAACACATATAAGGTAGTTAGTCATCAAGTTAAGAAAGGGTTCGCATGCTATCAGTACTAGTAAATTGTACGTGCTTTGCACGTCATTTAAATATATATAAAAAGCATGGAAAAATACATTTGAATACGTATTTCCTTTTCTAGAATCATACTAGACAAGATCCAACTTGGTTCTTACCTCTCTAAATCCAGATTGTTCTAGCCTCTTTTTATTAGAGTATCGGATAAGCATGTGGACAGATACTTCTAGAACACATGAGATGGTAGAGTTGGGTTTTCAATTAGAAGGCCACGTGGCAGTATCCTATGAGTTAAAAACTATATACAACGGATGATAATGCTCAGATTTGCCATCTCTTGACCGTTGGATGGGCATATCCAACGACTAATATTTAAAGCTATTGGCATACTATATAGTGCTACAGAAAATATGTTGATGAAAAATAAGCACATTGCAGATTCATCAGATTAATTCAAGCCACATGGAAAACCCATTTATCCAAACCAAGCATGATTAAGAACTAGGAAATATTAGCACTTGTATATGTTTCTCATGTATTAAGTGCATCCAAATTCGATTTATTCCTCACATGGTATACAATAACAGAATGCAGCCACAACAATTGAACATTGCATTGCAGAATTGAACCAAGCAGTTAACTAAACATCACAACAAATGAATCAAACATTAACTGAGCACCACATTGCACAATATAACATACTTCTAATAGAAGATCAGACAGTTAACCAAACCAAGCATGCTTAACAACTTGAAATATAGCAATTGTATTTGTTTCTCATGTATTTAGTACAGCCAAATTCGATTTATTTGTCACACGGTATACAATAACAGAATGCACACACAACAATTGAACATCACATTGCATAATTGAACCAAACAGTTAACTAAACACCACAACAAATGAACCAAACGTTAACTGAGCACCACATTGCACAATATAACATACTCCTAATAGAAGATCAGATAGTTAACCAAACCAAGCATGCTTGACAACTTGGAAAATTGCACCCTAAATAATTGAACATAACATTTGCAGAATTGAATCAAACAGTTAACTGAACACCACATTGCATGACATATAGAACATATACACTAGAGCAGAAGATTGCATGGTAAAAGTAGATATCACAGTTCAATGGAATTTGTTAAGGAAAGGCAGTAGCTAGCAAACTGAACATGGGTCCTTATAGTGAGCTAATAAGACAAGCTACTCATTGTCGGAGATATCGATGACTATTGGCTCCTTGGACATGGAAGAGGGCGAGGCCTCCGCATCGTGGGTGCCCTCGTTGTAGTGGTGAGTTACCTGAGCCACTCTGGGCACCAACCTGCTGGCTCTCGAGATGAGGTAAGCACGTGCATGCTGAGAAAACACCTCGTAGTCTTCGTCGAAGGCATCGATGGTGGCCTCGAGAAAATGCCATGAACTATCTTTAAAGCAGCCAACTGTGCCGCAGCATCGGCGCGCGAGGCGTCGACGGTGGCCTCGACGGTGAGGTGCTCCTCCAAGTTCTGGGGGTTGGCACGAATGACAGCCATCGCGACCTCATCCGCTCGTGCGGCCGCGATTTGCTTCTCCGCTGCCAAATGCTCCTTGAGATCCTGGCTATATTGCGTGCGCCATGGCTTAGGGCGGCGTTTATTTGGTGGAGGGGTCGGTGATTTGGGTGGAAGGTGTCGCTCTCGTGCCGGTGGTCGGTCATGTGGGATGTGGAAGGAGGAGGATGGGGGTCGGGTGTGGATTACCTGCCTGGATAGGCGAGGCCGAGCAGCGTGAAGGAGGGTCGCCGGCAAGGAGGCGGCGCTGCAAGCAAGGATTGAAGGTTTCAACTTGGAAAGGAAGGCGGAAACAGGGGAGGTAGATATTTTCGTGGAAGCCGAAAATTTGGAAGCGCTCCAGCGAAAAAACTGGCGCGCAAAGTGTCATCAGACACGGTCCCTTATTCAGAGCGGGCTATGGACTGTAGCCGTCGCACCTTCTCGCATAAGGCGTATGCGTACTATACTCCGACGGTGCTCCAAGATATTTTGTGCTGCATCTCACATGGTTGGTTATAATAAAGTGTGTGGGATCTACTTGATTTTTCTTCTTGATTTGAATTACATAATGGGGTCACAGCGGCAATGGACGGTGTTTGAATTGCTAGACCTTTTATCTGCAGTGAACATGCAACTATATGTGTGTCGTAAAATAATTGGAATTATTCACGGTTCGTTTGGACATTTTATACATTAAATTGGTTTTCTAGCCATTTCAGGTGCACAATTCAAAATTAAACTACATGCACATGCTCCAGTGCACCAACATGGGTTGTAAAATCATATATGTGTCCATGGGTTTATGCTTTATGTCCCATGCAAGAAATGGGGATGAATTTTAAACACCACAGCATCGTGGCTCTCCGGCAAACGTTGACGTACTTGCTTTTATAATTCTAGTAAATCCAAAAGTCGTCCGAAATTCATGAAACTTGGCATGCTATCATGGAGCGGCATCAACATGCCGTGGTAAATTTTTGTCTCATTTGGGGCAGGTTTGGGTATAAGCTTCTCATAAACCAGAGCTTCTCACAACAAGTGTGATGGTTTCGGTAGGGAACGTTTAACCTTTCTGGATGAAACGATATCTGTTGCATCTTCTCGATTTCAATTTTTTTCCTAGTGTCAACATAGAACAACAGGAGTGTTGTGTCAATTTTCATGTGCATAATTCACATTTGAACTACATGCACATGCTCTAATGCATATAAATTAGTTGAAAATTCAAATATGTGTCCTTGGTTGCATGCTTAGGTTCCATGCAAGAAATGAGAATGAATGTCAAACACCCGGCCACTGTCACTTGGCTGCAAACATTGAGATACCTGGTTTTCAAATTCTAGTAAATCCAAAGCTCGTCTGAAATTCATGAAACTTGGCATGCTGTCATGGGGCGGCATCAACATGTCATGGTAAATTTTTTGTCCCATTTGGGGCAAGTTTGGGGATATGCTTCTCACAAACCAGAGCTTCTCATAACAAGCCCGATGGTTTTGGTAGGGAACATTTCACCATTCTGTACGAAATGTTATGCATTGCCTCTTCTCGATTTCAATTTTTTCTTAGCGTCAACATAGAACAACATGGGTGTTGTGTCCATTTTTGGGATTTTTGGGGGTTTGCTTGGACATTTTTATACATTAACTGAGTTTTCTATGCATTCATGTGCATAATTCAAATGGGAACTATAGGCACATGCTCTAATGCATATAAATTGGTTGAAAATTCAAATATGTGTCCTTGGTTGCATGCTTAGGTCTCATGCAAGAAATGGGAATGAATGTCAAACACCCTGCCACCGTCACTAGGCCGCAAACATTGAGGTACCTGGTTTTTAAATTCTAGTAAATGCAAAACTCATCTCGAATTCATGAAACTTGGCATGCTATCATGGAGCGGCATCAACATGCCGTGGTAATTTTTTTGTCCCATTTGGGGCAGGTTTGGGGATATGCTTCTCATAAACCAGAGCTTCTCACAACGAGCCTCATGGTTTCGGTAGGGAACGTCCCACCTTTGGGGATGAAACGATATTCATTGCCTCTTATTGCTTTCAAAATTTTTCTCATGTTAACATAGAACAACATGAGTGTTGTGTCAATTTTTGGGATTTTTCGGGGTTCATTTGGACATTTTTATGCATTGGTTGAGTATTTTAATGCATATATGTGCATAATTCAAATTTGAACTACATGCACATGCTCTAATGCATATAAATTGGTTGAAAATTCAAATCTGTGTCCTTGGTTGCATGCTTAGGTCCCATGCAAGAAATGGGAATGAATGTCAAACATCGTGCCACCGTCACTCGGCCGCAAACATTGAGATACCTGGTTTTTAAATTCTAGTAAATCCAAAACTCGTCTGAAATTCATGAAACTTGGCATGCTATCATGGAGCAGCATCAACATGCCGTGGTAAATTTTTTGTCCCATTTGGGGCAGGTTTGGGTATATGCTTCTCACAAACCAGACCTTCTCACAACAAGCATTATGGTTTCGGTAGGGAACATCCCATCTTTGGGGACAAAATGATATCCATTGCCTCTTATTGCTTTCAAATTTTTTCTCGTGTCAACATAGAACAATATGAGTGTTGTGTCAATTTTTTGGATTTTTCAGTGTTTGTTTGGACATTTTTATGCATTAATTGAGTTTTCAATGCATTTATGTGCATAATTCAAATTTTAATCATTCACGTGACGCCACGTGTCTTGGTTTTAATGGCTATAGGTTTTAATGGATCTTGATCGCAAAACATTTTAGAAAGAACAACCGTATGCAAAGTGAGAGCAGGATTTGTGCATCTCTTCAATGCAAACGGTTCTTTTGGATGACCCGCGTGCAACCACTTACAAAAAATTTGGTAAGATTTGCATTTGTCATATTGGGTATGTTGCCATTTGTCAAACTAGAAAGATTGACATTTGTTAATCTAGTAACATTGCCATTTGTCAACCTTGTAACACCGCGATTTGTCAAAATATGAAGCTAAAAATCACTAGGAATATCTAATTTTTGCAACTAAAATTCAGTAATTATGCATAGATGGAGGGGAGGAGGTGTGTTCAGCCGGGCGTGCAGCGGGCGGCGCAGTACTATTCGATTTGACAGCGGGCGGCGTAGTTCCTGATACAACTTTAATGCAGATGAGGGAGAGGGTAGCGGTTCTTGAAATGTTGAACGGCCAATGATGCATCCTCCTTCAATTAGCATCATGAATGCATGAGGGAAGTAATGGGAGGAGGACCAGGAAAAGAGGCAGCACGATGTGAATGCAACGCAGTTTGCACTCATATAAAGGCGCCCCTCCATTCCAATGCATCTACCACATGTACGCACCTAAGCATTTTCCTAAGCACCTACACTAAGCGCAAAAGTGCTCACTCCAGACCCATGGCAGCGATGCACGCGAGCGGCCAGCGGCTGTGCCAGACGGTCCACGACGCTGGCCTGCAGTATGGCACCGAGGATCGTCTCCAGACGGTGTTGGCGACCGGCTGGTGGATGGCAGCTGTCGATGCCAACTACGACTCTTAGTTGGACCAGATGATCGTTGCCACCACCAACAAGTTCACCGTCATCAAGAATCTTGCGGATGACATCGCTGTACTCCTCTAGCCCGCGCACTCGAGCTCCTCATTGCCTGCCACCCTAATCAGACTCCATGGTCGGAACCTCTTTCAAGCACTGGTGGCCCTGCGACTGCCCGCCGACACCATGAAGAATGTCCACCTGGAGGTCGCGCTCACCACGAGGCGCCTCGCCCTGCAAGAATTCATCGACCTACATATCCACGTGTACGAGCAAATCATGTACATAGGTATCTACAAGGCCAGTGAGGACACTACTGTTGGGGAACGTAGCAGAAATTCAAAATTTTCCTACGTGTCACCTAGATCTATCTATGGAGAAACCAGCAACGAGGGGAAGGAGAGTGCATCTACATACCCTTGTAGATCGCTAAGCGGAAGCGTTCAAGAGAACGGGGTTGAAGGAGTCGTACTCGTCGTATTCAAATCACCGGAGATCCTAGTGCCGAACGGACGGCACCTCCGCGTTCAACACACATACAGCCCGGTGACGTCTCCCACGCCTTGATCCAGCAAGGAGAGAGGGAGAGGTTGAGGAAGACTCCATCCAGCAGCAGCATAAAGGCGTGGTGGTGATGGAGGAGCGTGGCTATCCTGCAGGGCTTCGCCAAGCACCACGGGAGAGGAGGAGGAGGAGAGGCAGGGCTGCACCAAGAGGGAGAAGTTCTCATGTGTATGGCAGCCCCAAACCTCAACTATATATAGGGGGAAGGGGGGGGGTTGCGCCCCCTTTAGGGTTTCCCACCCCAAGGGGTGCGGCCAGCCCTAGATCCCATCTAAGGGGGGCGGCCAAGGGGGGAGGAGTGCCTCCCAAGTCAAGTGGAGGCCTCCCCCTTTAGGGTTTCCCCCTTCCCATGCGCATGGGCCTTGGGGGGGCTGGTGCCCCTGGCCCATTAAGGCTAGGGCGCCCCCTTACAGCCCATGCTATTGTATTGGACGTGGTGGAACAATTTCCGGACCTCCGGACCCCTCCGGAATCCTCCGGAACCTTCTGGAAGCTTCCCGGTACAATACCGAAAAAACTCGAACTTTTTCCGGAACCCGAACAACAACTTTCCATATATAAATCTTTACCTCCGGACCATTCCAGAACTCCTCGTGACGTCCGGGATCTCATCCGGGACTCCAAACAACATTCGGTAACCACATACAAACTTCCTTTATAACCCTAGCGTCATCGAACCTTAAGTGTGTAGACCCTACGGGTTCGGGAGACATGTAGACATGACCGAGACGTTCTCCGGTCAATAACCAACAGCGGGATCTGGATACCCATGTTGGCTCCCACATGTTCCACGATGATCTCATCGGATGAACCACGATGTCAAGGACTCAATCGATCCCGTATACAATTCCCTTTGTCTAGCGGTATTTTACTTGCCCGAGACTCGATCGTCGGTATACCAATACCTTGTTCAATCTCGTTACCGGCAAGTCTCTTTACTCGTTCCGTAACACATCATCCCGTGATCAACCCCTTGGTCACATTGTGCACATTCTGATGATGTCCTACCGAGTGGGCCCAGAGATACCTCTCCGTTTACACGGAGTGACAAATCCCAGTCTCGATTCGTGCCAACCCAACAGACACTTTCGGAGATACCTGTAATGCACCTTTATAGCCACCCAGTTACGTTGTGACGTTTGGTACACCCAAAGCATTCCTACGGTATCCGGGAGTTGCACAATCTCATGGTCTAAGGAAATGATACTTGACATTAGAAAAGCTTTAGCATACGAACTACACGATCTTTGTGCTAGGCTTAGGATTGGGTCTTGTCCATCACATCATTCTCCTAATGATGTGATCCCGTTATTAATGACATCCAATGTCCATGGTCAGGAAACCGTAACCATCTATTGATCAACGAGCTAGTCAACTAGAGGCTTACTAGGGACATGGTGTTGTCTATGTATCCACACATGTATCTGAGTTTCCTATCAATACAATTATAGCATGGATAATAAACGATTATCATGAACAAGGAAATATAATAATAACTAATTTATTATTGCCTCTAGGGCATATTTCCAATAGTCTCCCACTTGCACTAGAGTCAATAATCTAGTTCACATCGCCATGTGATTAACACTCACAGGTCACATCGCCATGTGACCAACATCCAAAGAGTTTACTAGTGTCACTAAACTAGTTCGCATCATCATGTGATTAAGACTCAATGAGTTCTGGGGTTTGATCATGTTTTGCTTACAAGAGAGGTTTTAGTCAACGGGTATGAACCTTTCAGATCCGTGTGTGCTTTACAAATCTTTATGTCATCTCCTAGATGCAGCTACCACGCTCTATTTGGAGCTATTCCAAATAACTGTTCTATTTGGAGCTATTCTAAATTGTTGCTCCATTATACGTATCCGGTATCTCTACTCAGAGCTATCCGGATAGGTGCTAAGCTTGCATCGTCGTAACTCTTTACGTCGAACTCTTTATCACCTCCATAACCGAGAAAATTCCTTAGTCCACTAGTTACTAAGGATAACTTTGACCGCTGTACTATGATCCATTCTTGGATCACTCTTGTACCCCTTGACTGACTCATGGCAAGGCACACTTCAGGTGCGGTACACAGCATAGCATACTGTAGAGCCTATGTCTTAAGCATAGGGGACGACCTTCGTCCTTTCTCTCTATTCTGCTGTGGTCGAGATTTAAGTCTTAACTTCATACCTTACAACTCAGGCAAGAACTCCTTCTTTGACTGATCTATCTTGAACACCTTCAAGATCATGTCAAGGTATGTGCTCATTTGAAAGTACCATTAAGCGCTTTGATCTATCCTTATAGATCTCGACGCTCATTGTTCAAGTAGCTTAATCCAGGTTTTCCCTTGAAAAACACTTTTCAAACAACCCTATATGCTTTCTAGAAATTCTACATCATTTCTGATCAACAATATGTCAGCAACATATACTCATCAGAAATTCTATAGTGCTCCCACTCACTTCTTTGGAAATACAAGTTTATCATAAACTTTGTATAAACCCAAAATCTTTGATCATCTCATCAAAGCGCATATTCCAACTCCGAAATGCTTACTCCAGTCCATGGAAGGATTGCTGGAGCTAGCATACCTTTTAGCATCCTTAGGATCGACAAAACTTTTTTGATTGTATCACATACAACCTTTCCTTATGAAAGTTGGTAAGGAAACTCGTATTGACATCCATCTGCCAGATTTCATAAATGCAGCTTATGCTAACATGATTCCGACGGACTTAAGCATCGCTACCGATGAGAAAATCTCATCGTAGTCAACTCCTTGAACTTGTGAAAAACTCTTTGCCACAAGTCGAGCTTCATAGACGGTGACATTATCGTCCACGTCCGTCTTCTTCTTAAAGATCCATTTATCTCAATGGCTTGCCAATCATTGGGCAAGTCCACCAAAGTCCATGCTTTGTTCTGATACATGGATCCTATCTCGGATTTCATGGTTTCTAACCATTTGTCGGAATTTGGGCCCACCATCGCTTCTCCATAGCTCGTAGGTTCATTGTTGTCTAGCAACATGACCTTCAAGACAGGATTACCCTACCACTCTGAAGTAGTACGTATCCTTGTCACCCTACGAGGTACGGTAGTGACTTGATCTGAAGCTTCATGATCACTATCATAAGCTTCCACTTCAATTGGTGTAGGTGCCACGGGAACAACTTCCTGTGCCCTGCTACACACTGGTTGAAGTGATGGTTCAATAACCTCATCAAGTCTCCACCATCCTCCCACTCAACTCTTTCGAGAGAAACCTTTCCTCGAGAAAGGACCCGATTCAAGAAACAATCCCTATTGCCTTAGGATCTGAATTAGGAGGTATACCCAACTGTTTTGGGTGTCCTATGAAGATGCATTTTATCCGCTTCGGGTTCGAGCTTATCAACCTGAAACTTTTTCACATAAGCGTCGCAGCCCCAAACCTTTAAGAAACGACAGCTTAGGTTTCTCTAAACCATAATTCATACGGTGTCATCTCAACGGAATTACGTGGTGCCCTATTTAAAGTGAATGTGGTTGTCTCTAATGCCTAACCCATAAACAATAGTGGTAATTCGATAAGAGACATCATGGTACGCACCATATCCAATAGGGTGCAACTATGATGTTCGGACACACCATCACACTATGGTGTTCCAGGTGGTATTAATTGTGAAACAATTTCCACAATGTCTTAATTGCGTGCCAAAGCTTGTAACTCAGATACTCATCTCTATGATCATATCATAGACATTTTATCCTCTTGTCACAATGATCTTCAACTTCACTCTGAAATTACTTGAACCATTCAATAATTCAGACTTGTGTTTCATCAAGTAAATATACTCAACATCTACTCGAATCATCTGTGAAGTAAGAACGTAACGATATTCACTGCATGCCTCAACACTCATTGGACTGTACACATCGAAATGTGTTGCTTCCAACAAGTTGCTATCTTGTTCCATTTTACTGAAAAACGAGGCTTTTTAGTCATCCTGCCCATGTGGTATGATTTGCATATCTCAAGTGATTCAAAATCAAGTGAGTCCAAACGATCCATCTGCATGGAGTTTCTTCATGCGTATACACCAATAGACATGGTTCGCATGTCTCAAACTTTTCAAAACGAGTGAGTCCAAAGATCCATCATCGTGGAGCTTCTTCATGCGTTTTATACCAATATGACTTACATGGCAGTGCCACAAGTAAGTGGTACTATCATTACTATCTTATATCTTTTGGCATGAAAATGTGTATCACTACGATCGAGATTCAATAAACCATTCCTTTAGATGCAAGACCATTGAAGGTATTATTCAAATAAATAGAGTAACCATTATTCTCTTTAAATGAATAACTGTATTGCGATAGACATAATCCAATCATGTCTACGCTCAACGCAAACACACAATGACAATTATTCATGTTTAATAATAATCTTGATGGTAGAGGGAGCGTGCGATGTTTGATCACATCAAACTTGGAAACACTTCCAACACATATCGTCAGCTCACCTTTAGCTAGTCTCCGTTTATTCTGTAGCTCTTTTATTTCGAGTTACTAACACTTAGCAACTGAACCGGTATCTTAATACCCTGGTGCTACTAGGAGTACTAGTAAAGTACACATTAACATAATGTATATCCAATATACTTCTATCGACTTTGCCAGCCTTCTCATCTACCAAGTATCTAGGGTAATTCCGCTCTAGTGACTATTCCCCTTATCACAGAAGCACTTAGTCTCGGGTTTGGGTTCAACCTTGGGTTTCTTCACTGGAGCAGCAGCTGATTTGCCGTTTCATGAAGTATCCCTTCTTGCCCTTGCCCTTCTTGAAACTAGTGGTTTCACCAACCATCAACAATTGATGCTCCTTCTTGATTTCTACTTTCGCGGTGTCAAACATCGTGAATACCTCAAGGATCATCATATCTATTCCTGATATGTTATAGTTCATCACGAAGCTCTAGCAGCTTGGTGGCAATGACTTTGGAGAAACATCGCTATCTCATCTGGAAGATCAACTCCCACTCGATTCAAGTGATTGTTGCACTCAGACAATCTGAGCACAAGCTCAACGATTGAGCTTTTCTCCCTTAGTTTGCAGGCTAATAAAATCGTCGGAGGTCTTATACCTCTTGACGTGGGCACGAGCCTGAAATCCCAATTTCAGCCCTCGAAACATCTCATATGTTCCGCGACGTTTCGAAAAACGTCTTTGGTGCCTCAACTCTAAACCGTTTAACTGAACTATCACGTAGTTATCAAAACGTGTATGTCCGATGTTCGCAACATCCACAAACAACGTTTGGGGTTCAGCACACTGAGCGGTGCATGAAGGACATAAGCTTTCTACTGTCCGCATAATTGCTACTATCAACTTTCAACTATATTTTCTCTAGGAACATATCTAAATAGTGGAACTAAAGCGCGAGCTTACGACATAATTTGCAAATATCTTTTGACTATGTTTAGGATAATTAAGTTCATCTTATGAACTCCCACTCAGATAGACATCCCTCTGGTCATCTAAGTGATTACATGATCCGAGTCAACTAGGCCGTGTTCGATCATCACGTGAGACGGACTAGTCATCATCGGTGAACATCTTCATGTTAATCGTATCTACTTACGACTCATGGAGACCTTCGGTCTCCGTGTTCCGAGGCCATGTCTGTACATGCTAGACTCGTCAAGTTAACCCTAAGTGTATTGCATGTGTAAATCTGTCTTACACCCGTTGTATGTGAACGTAAGGATCTATCACACCCGATCATCACGTGGTGCTTCGAAACGACGAACTGTAGCAATGGTGCACAGTTAGGGGAGAACACTTCTTGAAATTGTTGTAAGGGATCATCTTATTTACTACCGTCGTTCTAAGTAAACAAGATGCATAAACATGATAAACATCACATGCAATCAAATAGTGACATGATATGGCCAATATCATTTTGCTCCTTTTGATCTCCATCTTTGGGGCTCCATGATCATCATCGTCACCGGCATGATACCATGATCTCCATCATCATGATCTTCATCATCGTGTCTTCATGAAGTTGTCTCGCCAACTATTACTTCTACTACTATGGCTACCGGTTAGCAATAAAGTAAAGTAATTACATGGCGTTGTTCAATGACACGCAGGTCATACAATAAATTAAGACAACTCCTATGGCTCCTGCCGGTTGTCATACTCATCGACATGCAAGTCGTGATTCCTATTACAAGAACATGATCAATCTCATACATCACATATCATTCATCACATTCTTCTTGGCCATATCACATCACATAGCATACCCTGCAAAAACAAGTTAGACGTCCTCTAATTGTTGTTTGCATGTTTTACGTGGCTGCTATGGGTTTCTAGCAAGAACGTTTCTTACCTACGCAAAACCACAACGTGATATGCCAATTGCTATTTACCCTTCATAAGGACCCTTTTCATCGAATCCGTTCCGACTAAAGTGGGAGAGACTGGCACCCGCTAGCCACCTTATGCACCAAGTGCATGTCAATCGGTGGAACTTGTCTCACGTAAGAGTACGTGTAAGGTCGGTCCGGGCCGCTTCATCCCACAATACCGTCGAAACAAGATTGGACTAGTAACGGTAAGCATATTGAACAAAATCAACGCCCACAACTACTTTGTGTTCTACTCGTGCAAAGAATCTACGCAATAGACCTAGCTCTGATACCACTGTTGGGGAACGTAGCAGAAATTCAAAATTTTCCTACGTGTCACCTAGATCTATCTATGGAGAAACCAGCAACGAGGGAAAGGAGAGTGCATCTACATACCCTTGTAGATTGCTAAGCGGATGCATTCAAGAGAACGGGGTTGAAGGAGTCGTACTCGTCGTGATTCAAATCACCGGAGATCCTAGTGCCGAACGGACGGCACCTTCGCGTTCAACACACGTACAGCCCGGTGACGTCTCCCACGCCTTGATCCAGCAAGGAGAGAGGGAGAGGTTGAGGAAGACTCCATCCAGCAGCAGCACAACGGAGTGGTGGTGATGGAGGAGCGTGGCTATCCTGCAGGGCTTCGCCAAGCACCACGGGAGAGGAGGAGGAGGAGAGGCAGGGCTGCACCAAGAGGGAGAAGTTCTCATGTGTATGGCAGCCCCAAACCTCAACTATATATAGGGGGAAGGGGGGGCTGCGCCCCCTTTAGGGTTTCCCACCCCAAGGGGTGCGGCCAGCCCTAGATCCCATCTAAGGGGGGCGGCCAAGGGGGGAGGAGTGCCTCCCAAGTCAAGTGGAGGCCTCCCCCTTTAGGGTTTCCCCCTTCCCATGCGCATGGGCCTTGGGGGGGCTGGTGCCCCTGGCCCATTAAGGCTAGGGCGCCCCCTTACAGCCCATGCTACTGTATTGGATGTGGTGGAACAATTTCCGGACCTCCGGACCCCTCTGGAATTCTCCGGAACCTTCTGGAAGCTTCCCGGTACAATACCGAAAAAACTCGAACTTTTTTCGGAACCCGAACAACAACTTTCCATATATAAATATTTACCTCCGGACCATTCCGGAACTCCTCGTGACGTCCGGGATCTCATCCGGGACTCCGAACAACATTCGGTAACCACATACAAACTTCCTTTATAACCCTAGCGTCATCGAACCTTAAGTGTGTAGACCCTACGGGTTCGGGAGACATGTAGACATGACCGAGACGTTCTCCGGTCAATAACCAACAGAGGGATCTGGATACCCATGTTGGCTCCCACATGTTCCACGATGATCTCATCGGATGAACCATGATGTCAAGGACTCAATCGATCCCGTATACAATTCCCTTTGTCTAGCGGTATTTTACTTGCCCGAGATTCGATCGTCGGTATACCGATACCTTGTTCAATCTCGTTACCGGCAAGTCTCTTTACTCGTTCCGTAACACATCATCCCGTGATCAACCCCTTGGTCACATTGTGCACATTCTGATGATGTCCTACCGAGTGGGCCCAGAGATACCTCTCCGTTTACACGGAGTGACAAATCCCAGTCTCGATTCGTGCCAACCCAACAGACACTTTCGGAGATACCTGTAATGCACCTTTATAGCCACCCAGTTACGTTGTGACGTTTGGTACACCCAAAGCATTCCTATGGTATCCGGGAGTTGCACAATCTCATGGTCTAAGGAAATGATACTTGACATTATAAAAGCTTTAGCATACGAACTACACGATCTTTGTGCTAGGCTTAGGATTGGGTCTTGTCCATCACATCATTCTCCTAATGATGTGATCCCGTTATCAATGACATCCAATGTCCATGGTCAGGAAACCGTAACCATCTATTGATCAACGAGCTAGTCAACTAGAGGCTTACTAGGGACATGGTGTTGTCTATGTATCCACACATGTATCTGAGTTTCCTATCAATACAATTATAGCATGGATAATAAACGATTATCATGAACAAGGAAATATAATAATAACTAATTTATTATTGCCTCTAGGGCATATTTCCAACAACTACGACGTTGGACTTCTTCAACTGGCTGGAAGCCTTGGATGCCTTTGCTGAGAAGCACCTTGACCTCGCCACAAAAGCCGCCTCTCCTTAGCCGCCGGTCGGTGGCCCTGCGCACTGAGTTGAGGAGGAGGAGGTCATACGTTGATGGATGCATCTTTCTTCTTGCCTCCTGTAACCACCACTACGATCGCATCATCGTGGCCTTAATTCTTATTGTGATATTGCATTCTCATTCCAGTCAATACAAACATGTGTGATCCCTTTGCTTAATTATATGCATCACTGTAACTAGTACTCCATCCATCAATTTATAAGTTGTGCGCCAGTGTTTGGGGCTGACGCACGACACAATAAGCACACCCACAACGACACATACAGAGAGGACATCCAGTGGTTCCAATGGCGATTTGTCAAAATATGCAGCTAACAATCACTAGCACTATCTAATTTTTGCAACTAAAATTCAGTAATTAAGCATAGATTTCATTCATAGATTAAGCAGTCATGCTTAATTTATACAAACAGTTCAACTGCTATATGCATATATATGGTTGCTCACCGTTAGGCGCCGCAACACGCTCTGCTCACGTCTGTCGGCGTGCTCTGCTCACGTCGGTCGGTGCACTCGGTTTGTGGACATCTTTTCCTTGTGTGTTCAATTGTTATATGCACACACACACACACACACACACACACACACACACACACACACACACACACATATATATATATATATATATATATATGGTTGCTCGCCATTGAGGCGACCGCGGAGCTCTCTGCTCGCGTCCCTCCGCACATTTTCTGCCAGCAGTTGTGTCGTATTTAGGGATCCGCAAACCCTTGAGAGGTTCGAACTCTTGAGTGCGTGCGGAGATCTCAACCTGCCCAGCCTGCCTACTCGCGATCCTCCTAAGCCTAGCGCGTCGAGCTCAAAGAGACACAAAGACACATTGATATGTACTGGTTCAGGCCACCGTTGTGGTGTAATACCCTAATCCAGTGTGGTGTGGTGGATTGCCTCGAAGGGCTATGGATGAACTAGTACAGTGGATGAACAAGCCTCAGGAGGTGAGGTTTTCTTGAGCTGGTGTGGTGCTCTACTTGTTCTGATCTCGTCCCTTTTCCATGTTGGTGGCTAGTCCTATTTAAAGTAACCTTGGTCCTCCTCCCAAATATGAGCGGGAAGGGATCCCACAACGGCCGGATTTGAAAGGGGACAAGTAGTACAGTCTATCTTGACAAAAGTAGTCTTCGCCTGTGAAAAGCTTCTGGTCTTGACACTGTGGTGGGATCGTCGATGACCTCTATCCTGCCGTCCTGGAGGTCTTGGTCTCATTGCACCAGAATGGAAACCTTTGGCTGATTCCTCGGGACTCCACGCCTGCACCCTGCTTCCTTTGCACCGAAGAGGAAACCTGTGCTCTGCGCCCGCCTGACGCCCGCATGGCCTTGGTCGTCATGGCTCGCGTCAGCTGAGCCTCGTGAGGTAGCTTGCATAGAACTCTCCGCCCCTATGGAGCCAACCTGAGGAGTCCGATTCCTTCGGGAGTCTTGGCGTCGCCCGCCTCGCGAGGCCTGGCCCCTCGCGAGGGTGTGATACGTCCATTTTGTATCATGCTTTTATATCGATATTTATTGCATTATGGGTTGTTATTACACGTTATGTCACAATACTTATGCTTATTCTCTCTTATTTTACAAGGTTTACACGAAAAAGGAGAATGCCGGCAACTGGAATTCTGGGCTGGAAAAGGAGCAAATATTAGAGACTTATTCTGCACAACTCCAAAAGTCCTGAAACTCCATGGAACTTATTTTTGGAATTAATAAAAAATACTGAGCAAAGAAAATACGAGAGGGGGCCACCCACCATCCATGAGGGTGGGGGCGCCCTACCCCCCTGGGCGCGCCCTACCCCCCCGGGCGTGGCCCCTGCCTCGTGGCCCCCCTGGCAGGCCTCCGGTGCCCATCTTTTGCTATATGAAGTCTTTTACCCTGGAAAAAATCACAAGAAAGCTTTCGGGATGAGACACCGCCGCCACGAGGCGGAACCTTGGCGAAACCAATCTAGGGCTCCGGCGGAGCTGTTCTGCCGGGGAAACATCCCTACGGGAGGGGCAAATCATCACCATCGTCATCACCATCAATCCTCTCAGCGGGAGGGGGTCAATCTCCATCAACATCTCACCAGCACCATCTCCTCTCAAACCCTAGTTCATCTCTTGTATCTGATCTTTGTCTCAAAGCCTCAGATTGGTACCTGTGGGTTGCTAGTAGTGTTGATTACTCCTTGTAGTTGATGCTAGTTGGTTTATTTGGTGGAAGATCATATGTTCAGATCCTTTATGCATATTAATACCCCTCTGATTATGAACATGAATATGATTTGTGAGTAGTTACGTTTGTTCGTGAGGACATGGTAGAAGTCTTGCTATGAGTACTCATGTGAATTTTGGTATTCGTTCAATATTTTGATGAGATTTATGTTGTCTCTCCTCTAGTGGTGTTATGTGAACGTCGACTACATGATACTTCACCATTGTTTGGGCCTAGAGGAAGGCATTGGGAAGTAATAAGCAGATGATGGGTTGCTAGAGTGACAGAAGCTTAAACCCTAGTTTATGAGTTGCTTCGTAAGGGCTGATTTGGATCCATATGTTTCATGCTATGGTTAGGTTTACCTTAATACTTCTTTTGTAGTTGCGGATGCTTGCAATAGGGGTTACTCATAAGTGGGATGCTTGTCCAATAAAGGATAGTACCCTAGCACCGGTCCACCCACATACCAAATTATCAAAGTAACGAACGCGAATCATATGAGCGTGACAAAAACTAGCTTGACGATAATTCCCATGTGTTCTCGGGAGCGTTTTCCTTCATATAAGAATTTGTGCAGGCTTGTCCTTTGCTAAAAAAGGATTGGGCCATCTTGCTGCACCTTATTTACTTTCATTGCTCGTTACCCGTTACGAATTACCTTATCACAAAACTATCTGTTACCGATAATTTCAGTGCTTGCAGAGAATACCTTACTGAAAAGCGCTTGTCATTTCCTTCTGCTGCTCGTTGGGTTCAACACTCTTACTTATCAAAAGGACTATGATAGATCCCCTACACTTATGGGTCATCAGGGTCTTGTGGCATTGGTGTTGAAGCTGGGCAGTACCAGGACATCGATGAAGCCACGTGGTGGGCCACACGCAGGCAGGGCTGGATACCCCCGAATCCAGGACGCCCACAGTAGCCCCCGGGCCCAAGGCGCGCTCGGACTTGGCTTCCAGGTGAAGCCAAAGGGTAAGTGCGGAGCGCCGCGGGCCCTAACCGCCTACGGCCTTGATGATGCATGGCGATTGATTGGACATGGGAGACTCCGCTTCCCCACGCTACCTCGGCAACTGCTCAACTTGACAACTGCATGTTGCATGCAGAGAAAATCATCATTACTGGAGATTGTGGGAGCCCGATGATTTACCTTCTCCTGGCTATAAATGTGTGGGCGGTCGGAGCCTCTGCCCATCTTGCTTTTGTCTTGCTGCCGCCTGCTTTTCGCCTCTCTGTCTTGCTCCCATGGCGTCGCCGAATAGGTTTTCTGCGGCCGAGAAGGGGAAGGCCTCCAAGGAGGGGCCAACCTCTCCTCCTCCAAGAGGGGCCGCAGCCGTCCCCGCAAGCACCACATGGTCCCTCCGGCAGCTTCCGGGGGCGCGAGCGTGCGCCCCCCATAGGCAGCGTTGCTCTAGGCGCCCGCAATGGCACCTCTTCTCATGGCAGGGGCCACCGGCTTCGGAGCAGCCCCCATGATGAAGGGAGGCGTGCCATGATCGTGCGCCCGCCTCGGCCGCGCTTTTCCTCCCTGGACATGCTCCCTGAGTTCGTGGTGTGGTCGGAGAGCCCGGCTGGCACCTCGCTCCGGCTCCCATGCTTCTTCTCTGGCGAGCTTCCTTCTTTGGGGCTTGATGGCCTCTGGCTGCAGGCTAACGGGTGCTGCAGCAGAGTTTCGTGGGTCAGTACCGAGGTCACCGCCACTGGCAGCATGTTCCTGACCCGCAGCTGGTAGACCTTCACCCGCGTGCGTGGCCTGGGCGGAAGGTGCACCCTCTAATTCAAGTACGATGGCCTGGCGACCCTCTACGTGAGGGTGTTCAGGGAGGACAGCCGCCGCGTGGGGTGCTGCCCGGAGGATGGCAGCAACGACGATGGTGGCGATGGCGAGCTTGGTCTCGGTGGCGCACGCTCCTCCTCCCGCGACGGCAGCTCTTCCTCAGCCAAGAGCTCGAGCAACGGTGGCTACGACCGGCCTGCGCATCGTCGCGCTCGTGTCAAGGACGCCGGTGGTTCATCCCGCTGTAGTGCCCCTGTGAAGCTGGAGAGGATCCCATCATGAGGCTGGGGGCTGGCAAACTTGGGCTCAAGGCCAGCACCTTGAGGCACTGCTTGAGGATGCGGTGCTGGTGCCGGGTTCGCACGCTTTCCAGGCCCCCTTGTTTAGCTTTTCCTTTCTCCTGTAATTCGAAAAAAAGAAGATGGTGTACCCTGCTGGGATGTGTAATGAACCATGGCAGTTATGCCCTTATGCTATGCTTGTTGTCTTAATGTTGTGTCGTAATGTTTGCGCTCTGGGTATGCAAGGGTAGGATGACTTAGCTTGGTATGTACGTAGTAGTTCGCCACCTCGCGAGGCTTGGCCTCAGGTACTCAGCGGGGCCCCTTGCCGTGGGGTCTCGAGAGCTGCTGCGGAGCCGCTGCAGGGCCGCTCTCAAAGAAAAAGAAAAAGCTATCGAGCGGCTCACTCCCTCTTACGTGAGCCCCCTGTCATAGATTAGCTCGGGCTTGACGCAACGCATCACGTTGCCTGAGAGGCACGAACATGAGGGGTGCCGGTGCCCGTGAGCTTGATCGAGGGCTCCTCGCGAGGACGAGGCCGAGACACAAGGGTCAGGCGCGGTGCGTGCGCGCGATGGCATGCCTAAGGCGCTCACACCTGCCTAGCCCCACGCGCGAGGTGCGTGAGAGGAAGCGACGGGCGACTACCGCCTCCTTCACGCCCTCAGGCAGAAATAACTCAGGAAAAAAACAAATCGAGGAGCCAGAGTTCAAGAGTACCAAATCCATTGAAAGATTACTAAAAAACTACAAGCAACTTCAGAAAGCAAATGAACAGCCGCGTCCGACACCTAATCTAGTCTTCTCACCAGCGCGGAGCTAAGTGCTGCCACTAGGATGTGGGAGGGAGCCCCCATGAGGCCCCAGGGCGGCTCTCAGGAGACTCCGGGGCGTGTACAGCCCCACTCATTATTATGTGAGAGTGCCACGAGCGGAGACCTTCACAGGACGGAGCCTTGCTTCACAGGTTGGAGCCTTTGTTCAGGGGAAGAACTTCTGGAGGTGTTGGATGTTCCAGGCGTTCTGGATGGGGACCCCATCCAGTGTCTCCAGGCGCGCGGCGCCAGGCCTAGAGACACGGGCAACCCTAAACGGGCCCTCCCACATGGGAGAGAGCTTGTGCAGCCCTTCCCTGGAGAGCACCCACCTTAGGACGAGGTCGCCCACCTCTAATGTCCTGGAGCAGACGTTGCGGAAGTGGTACTGCTGCAGCGCCTGCTGGTACCTCGCTGCTCGGAGCGAGGCTTGACGGCAGCGTTCCTTCCCCAGCACGAGATCCATCCCCCGCGTGGCATCCTGCTGCATCTCATCGAATGACAGGACCCGCGTGAAGCAATGCTTGACCTCGTGAGGGAGAACCACTTCTTCTCTGTAGTCAAGGAAGAACGATGTTTCTCCTATTGGCTTGGTTGAGGTGGTGCGGATGGACCACAACACGGACTGCAGCTCGTCGAGCCAGCCCCTGCCGCAGGCTTCGAGCTTCTTCTTGAAGGTCTGGATCTTGAGGCCCCTCAGGACTTCCACATTGGCCCTCTTAGCTTGCCCATTGCTCCGCGGGTGCACTACTGAGGCATAGTAGATCTGCGTTCCAAGGTTAGCACAATATGTTTTGAAAAGGTTGCTGGTGAACTGTGAGCCCTTGTCGGTGATGATGCGGTTGGGGACCCCAAACCAGCTCACGATTCCTTTGATGAACTTGACGGCCGACCCAGCTGGGATGGTGCGCACGGCTTCTACCTCCGCCCACTTGGTGAACTTATCGATGGTGACGTAGAGGTATTGGTAGCCCCCTGGCGCCCGAGGGAACGGTCCCAAGGTGTCCAGCCCCCAAACCGCGAACGGCCACGTGAGCGGGATCGTCTGGAAGCCCTGCGCGGGCTGGTGGATCTGCTTGGCGTGAAATTGGCATGCTTCACAAGAGCGCACCAGCTCTGCAGTGTCATTGAGTGCGATGGGCCAGTAGAAGCCATTGCGGAACGCCTTGCCCACCAGGGTGCGCGACAAGGAGTGATGCCCGCAGTCCCCACCATGTATGTCCGCCAGCAGCTCGAGCCCCTGTTCCCTGGAGATGCACCACAACAAAACGTCATTGGTCCTCCTGCGATATAACTCACCATCCTTGATGCAGTATGTGGGGGCCTGACGGGCCACGCGCTCGACGTCCTCCTCCTTCTTTGTCAGGGTCCCTTGAAGCAAGTACGCCTTGAACTCTTCGGTCCAGCACCCCTCCTGAGGCTCGAGCGCGAGCAGCAGGCGGGCTCCTGAGGGGTGACCACAGGCTGGGGCACCCGTCTCGAGTGCCTATGGTAAGTCCTCCTGAGGTGGTGCTGGAGTCGTGACGTGTGGGGTCACAGATGGCTTGAAGAGCCGCTCTGTAACACCTCGGATGTAACTTTCCATCTTTGTAACTCCAACTCTTGCCATTTTCGGCTATGTGCTATGATATTCCATCCGTGGTTGGGTGTTGTCTTTTGTTTTGCATTTTATTCATGTCATGCATCTCATATCATGTCATCATGTGCATCTCATTTGCATACATGTTCGTCTCATGCATCCGAGCATTTTCCCCGTTGTCCGTTTTGCAATCCGACACTCCCACGTGCATCGGCGCACCCCTCTTGTATCTTTTCGTGTGCGGGTGTTAAACGTTCTCGGAATGGACCAAGCCTTGCCAAGTGGCCCTGGTATAGCACCGGTAGACCGCCTGTCAAGTTTCGTGCCATTTGGAGGTCGTTTGGTACTCCAACGGTTAACCGCATAACCGCAAAGGCCTCTTTTGAGTTGCAGCCCAACACCCCTCGAAAACAGCCCAATAACCCATCTAAGTCACTTCCATGCTCTTCGTCGTTGGATCACGATCGTGTGGGCGAAAACCGCACCTCATTTGGACACTCCTAGCTCCTTCAACCTATAAAGACACCTCCCCCTCCGAAATTCCGGATCAAACCCTAGCCCCGCTCCTCTCCCCCCCCGCCGGACGTGTCTGATTCGGGC